>NC_069506.1:204465498-204745498 GCF_027579735.1 Bombina bombina
AATCCCCAGGGGCAGGTAGGGCCACAGCAGATTGCTGTGGCACGGTGCTGTAGTTTGCTAACCGGTTGTCAGCTTTAGGTTGCTCCGGTTTGGGCATTAAGGGGTTAATTGACTTGATATTTACTGTGCAATCATTGGAAAGCATTAAGATCATGTGGTGAAATTTTCAGAAAGATTGGATCATTTTTTAAGATTTAGTAAAAAAGTGTGTGCTTTTTATTATTTAAAGGCACAGTACCGTTTTTTTTCTTCTCAAATTGTATTTTTCAGTATTTGAGTACTGTCTTAGTCTATTTACTTGTCTGTTTAACATGTCTGAGCCTACAGATAGACGTTGGTCTATGGGTTTAGTAGCCATGGTGGAACCCCCACTTCATTTGTGTTTTAAGTGCGCTAATGTATCTATGCAGTTTAAAGATCATGTTGTGTCACTTAAAGATGTAGCCCAAGATGATTCTTTGACAGAAGGTAACGAGGATAGCCTACCTTCCTCTCCCCATGTGTCAACACCAGTTACGCCCACGCAAGCGATGCCTAGTACCTCTAGCGCATTGTCCCCTATTACATTACAACAATTAGCAGCAGTCATGGATAGTTCCCTTGCGGCATTTCTATCCAAACTGCCAGTTTTTCCTAAAAAGCGTGATAGCTCGGTTTTAAGAACAGAGTATGAGCAATCAGAAGCTTTGGATGATTTATCTGTTGTACCCTCACAACACTCTGAAGTGGCAGTGAGGGATGTGCTGTCCGAGGGAGAAATTTCTGACACAGGAAAGGTTTCTCAGCGGGCAGAATCAGATTCCTTAGCGTTTAAATTTAAACTGGAACACCTCCGCGTGCTGCTTAAGGAGGTATTAGCCACGCTGGATGATTGCGACCCCATGGTGGTCCCTGAGAAATTGTGTAAAATGGACAAATATCTAGAAGTCCCTGTATACACTGATGCGTTTCCGATCCCTAAGAGGGTAGCGGATATTGTGACTAGGGAGTGGGAGAGACCAGGTGTACCTTTTTGTTCCCCCCCCTATCTTTAAGAAAATGTTCCCCATAACTGATCCCAGGCGGGACGCGTGGCAGACGGTCCCTAAGGTGGAGGGGGCAGTTTCAACACTAGCCAAACGCACAACCATACCAATAGAAGACAGTTGTGCTTTCAAAGATCCTATGGATAAAAAATTAGAAGGTTTACTAAAGAAAATATTTGTTCAACAAGGTTTCCTTCTCCAACCCATTGCCTGCATTATTCCTGTAACTACTGCAGCGACTTTTTGGTTTGAGGCGCTGGAGGAGTCGCTCCAGAGGGAGACTTCATATGACGAAGTCATGGATAGAATTCATGCCCTAAAGCTGGCTAATTCTTTTATCACAGATGCCGCTTTGCAATTAGCTAAGTTAGCGGCGAAAAATTCTGGTTTTGCCATAATGGCGCGCAGAGCGCTTTGGCTCAAATCATGGTCGGCCGACGTGTCGTCCAAAACAAAATTATTAAATATTCCTTTCAAGGGAAAGACCCTTTTCGGTCCCGAGTTGAAAGAGATTATTTCGGATATCACTGGGGGAAAGGGCCATGCCCTCCCGCAAGATAGACCTTTTAAGGCAAAAAACAAGGCTAATTTTCGCTCCTTTCGTAACTTCAGGAGCGGTCCTGCTTCAACCTCTGCAACCGCAAAGCAAAAGGGTAACGCTTCACAGCCCAAAGCAACCTGGAAACCTTTGCAGGGCTGGAACAAAGGTAAACAGGCCAAAAAGCCTGCGGCTGCTACTAAGACAGCATGAAGGGGTAGCCCCGATCCGGGACCGGATCTGGTAGGGGGCAGACTCTCTCTCTTCGCTCAGGCTTGGGCAAGAGATGTTCCAGATCCCTGGGCATTAGAGATCGTTGCTCAGGGATATCTTCTAGAATTCAAGGACTCCCCTCCAAGGGGAAGGTTCCACATTTCTCGTCTGTCTACAGACCAGACAAAGAAAGAGGCGTTCTTACGCTGTGTAGAAGATCTACTCAAAATGGGAGTGATATATCCAGTTCCACTTACAGAACAAGGACTGGGATTTTACTCAAACCTGTTTGTGGTTCCCAAAAAGGAAGGAACTTTCAGACCAATCCTGGATCTAAAAATTCTAAACAAATTCCTCAGAGTCCCATCATTCAAAATGGAGACCATTCGGACAATATTACCGATGATCCAGGAAGGTCAATATATGACTACCGTGGATCTAAAGGATGCTTACCTTCATATTCCTATCCACAAAGATCACCATCAGTTCCTAAGGTTCGCCTTTCTGGACAAGCATTACCAGTTCGTGGCCCTTCCCTTCGGGTTGGCCACCGCTCCCAGAATTTTCACAAAGGTGCTAGGGTCCCTTCTAGCGGTACTAAGACCGCGGGGCATTGCAGTAGCACCTTATCTAGACGACATCTTAATACAGGCGTCGTCTTTTCTCAGAGCCAAGACTCATACGGAGATTGTTCTGGCCTTTCTAAGGTCTCACGGGTGGAAGGTGAACGTCGAAAAAAGTTCTCTGTCCCCGCTCACAAGGGTTCCCTTCCTGGGAACACTAATAGACTCGGTAGAAATGAAAATATTTCTGACGGAGGTCAGAAAATTAAAACTTTTAACTACTTGCCGAGTTCTTCATTCCATTCTTAGGCCTTCTGTAGCTCAGTGCATGGAGGTAATCGGATTAATGGTTGCGGCAATGGACGTAGTCCCTTTTACCCGAATACATCTCAGACCACTGCAACTGTGCATGCTCAAACAGTGGAATGGGGATTATGCAGATTTGTCTCCTCAAATACAGCTGGACCAGAAAACCAGAGATTCTCTTCTCTGGTGGTTGTCTCGGGATCACCTGTCTCAGGGAATATGCTTCCGCAGACCGGAGTGGATCATTGTAACGACCGACGCCAGTGTGTTAGGCTGGGGCGCGGTCTGGGACTCCCTGAAAGCTCAGGGCCTATGGTCTCGGGAAGAGTCTCTTCTCCCGATAAACATTTTGGAACTGAGAGCGATATTCAACACGCTCCAGGCATGGCCCCAACTAGCCAAATTCATCAGATTTCAGTCGGACAACATCACGACTGTAGCGTACATCAATCATCAGGGAGGAACAAAGAGTTCCCTAGCGATGAAGGAAGTAACCAAAATTATTAGGTGGGCGGAGGATCACTCCTGCCACCTATCTGCAATTCACATCCCAGGAGTAGACAACTGGGAGGCAGATTTTCTAAGTCGTCAGACTTTTCACCCGGGGGAGTGGGAACTCCACCCGGAGGCTTTTGCTCAGCTGACCCAGCTATGGGGCATTCCAGAATTGGATCTGAAGGCGTCCCGTCAGAACACCAAACTTTGTCTTTACGGATCCAGGTCCAGGGACCCCAAGGCGGCATTGATAGATGCTCTAGTAGCGCCTTGGTCCTTCAATCTGGCTTATGTCTTTCCACCGTTTCCCCTTCTCCCTCGGCTGGTAGCCAGAATCAAACAGGAGAAGGCTTCGGTAATTCTGATAGCGCCTGCGTGGCCACACAGGACTTGGTATGCAGACCTAGTGGACATGTCATCTGTTCCACCATGGACACTGCCATCGAGGCAGGATCTTCTAATACAGGGTCCATTCAAGCATCCAAATCTAGTTTCTCTGCAACTGACTGCCTGGAGATTGAACGCTTAATTCTATCTAAGCGTGGGTTCTCTGAATCAGTTATAGATACTCTGATCCAGGCTAGAAAGCCTGTCACCAGGAAAATTTACCATAAGATATGGCGGAAATATCTTTGTTGGTGTGAATCCAAGGGTTACTCGTGGAGTAAGATTAGGATTCCACGGATATTGTCTTTTCTCCAAGAAGGATTGGAGAAAGGTTTGTCAGCTGGTTCCTTAAAGGGACAGATATCTGCTCTGTCTATCCTGTTACACAAGCGTCTGGCAGAAGTACCAGACGTTCAAGCGTTTGCACAGGCTTTAGTCAGAATCAAGCCTGTCTATAAACCTATGGCTCCTCCATGGAGTCTAAATTTAGTTATTTCAGTTCTTCAAGGGGTTCCGTTTGAACCTTTACATTCCATAGATATTAAGTTATTATCTTGGAAAGTTTTGTTTTTGGTAGCTATATCTTCTGCTCGAAGAGTTTCAGAATTGTCTGCTTTGCAGTGTAATTCACCCTATCTGGTGTTCCATGCAGATAAGGTAGCTTTGCGTACCAAACCTGGTTTTCTTCCTAAAGTGGTTTCTAATAAGAATATTAACCAGGAAATCGTTGTTCCTTCTCTGTGTCCTAATCCAGCTTCTAAGAAGGAACGGCTATTACACAATCTTGATGTGGTTCATGCTTTGAAATTCTATTTAAAAGCAACTAAAGATTTCAGACAAACATCATCCTTGTTTGTTGTCTATTCTGGTAAGAGGAGAGGTCAAAAAGCGACTGCTACCTCTCTTTTCTTTTGGCTGAAAAGCATTATCCGATTGGCTTATGAGACTGCTGGACAGCAGCCTCCTGAACGAATTATCGCTCATTCTACCAGAGCTGTGGCTTCCACATGGGCTTTCAAGAATGAGGCTTCTGTTGAACAGATTTGTAAGGCAGCGACTTGGTCTTCTCTGCATACTTTTGCCAAATTTTACAAATTCGATACTTTTGCTTCTTCGGAGGCTGTTTTTGGGAGAGGGGTTTTGCAGGCGGTGGTGCCTTCCGTTTAGGTTACCTGTCTTGTTCCCTCCCTTCATCCGTGTCCTAAAGCTTTGGTATTGGTATCCCACAAGTAAGGATGAATCCGTGGACTGGATACACCTTGCAAGAGAAAACTGAATTTATGCTTACCTGATAAATTACTTTCTCTTGCGGTGTATCCAGTCCACGGCCCGCCCTGGCAATTAAGTTAGGTTAAAATTTTTTTTTTTTTGAATAAACAGTTTTATTGTCAAATAAAATTCGTACAATACAGAAGTCAAAAAAGAAATTGCAACAAACCGTTTAACATTTTCTTTTACATTTTACAGTTATGCAGTGGAATGCGTCTAACAATAAGTATCTAGAAACGTTCTGTTGCCACAGTTGTCAGGAGCCTCAGGTCCTATATCAATCTCCTAATAAAGCATATACACAACTTAGTTCGCGTTTGCTAATTATGAAATTTATTTGCTATATATGTGTCCCACATGATCTTCATTAAGCCGTATGACACCTCTGTCCTCGATTTAATGTATGCATATTCCTCTAATTGTAAGATATGTTGGAAAGTATGGATCCAATCAGCAACTGTGGGGATGTGTTTTTGTTTCCAGTGCTTTGCAAGTAATGTCTTCATGCCATTACTTGCCATAAAGATTAGTTTTTTCACTTGTGTTTGTGTTTTTCTTGGAATAATATTAAATAGCCAGATGCGAGGATCTGGTGGAATCGTGACCCCCACCATTTCTGAAGTCTCCCTTGCCACTTTTTCCCACACTTCCTTTATCATATTACAATCCCACCAGATGTGTGCCATGTTCCCCCTGCCATTTTCACACCTCCAGCATGTATCACTTGCCGTCCTATAGAGTTTATGTATCCTAGCCGGTGTGTAGTACCATCTTTGGATTATCTTTAAATTTAGTTCAATTAGCCGGCTGGAGGAGGAGACCTTGGTTACATTCGTGAAAATCTCTGAGACCTCTCTTGGTGTCATGTCTAGGTTCAGTTCTGTATTCCACCTATCTATGTAATACGGGGTGTAGCCATGAGGTGGGATTTGTAGTAGTGCATGAGAAATAGCTAGTGTCTTTTTATGTGGGGTGTCTGTTCTACATAGTGATTCAAATGCCGTCATGGGCCTCACTAAATTCCTTCGATCGGGGTGTTTTGTTATATATGATTGGCATTGGCGTAATAGTAACCAATTTGAGAGGTCAATTCCCTCTGTTGCTAACTCTTCTAGGTTATAAAATTTATGCTCATTACCTAACTGATATGCCGCTAAGGTTCTTCTCTTGTTGGATAGGGTTTTGCTGGGGAAATTCAGCCCCGGTATAAAGTCTGTGTTATTTGTAAGGGGTGTTAGCGGGGAGGTTCTTGAGGATATATTCGGGTATGATATTAGAATATGGTTCCAGACCCGGAATGTCTCTGCTATGTTAGAGTTAGGATGATGTTCTAAAGAGGTCTGTTTTGGCGGTAGCCAGCAGAGAGACCCCAGGTGTGTCTTATTTGCAATATCATGCTCCAGTGCCACCCAAGCCTTAGTTGTGAAGTTCGTGTACCAATCAATGATCCTTTGCAGGAATATTCCCGTACGGTACTTTTCCAAGTCAGGAACCCCTAATCCACCTCTTTTAGTTGGCATGCACATTAGTTGCTTATTGATCCTTGCTGGCCTATTTTCCCATACATATGCTAATAGTTTGGATTGTAATGAATTAGTGAAGTTCTTGGGTGTGGGGATGGGCAGGGTTTGGAAGATATATAATAACCTTGGAAGGACATTCATTTTTAGGATTGTGATTCTCCCTAACCAGGATACATTCTTTGATCTCCAAGCTGAGAGATCTGCTATGATCTGTTGTTGGATGGGGACATAATTTAGTTGAAACATTTCTTCAGTTGTTGGGGCTAAGTATATGCCTAGGTATTTTAGGGAATTCCCTCTTTTTTTGAATGGACATATCTGACAAATATTTTGGGATTGTTGGGGATCATGGTTTAGCAAAAGCATCTCTGACTTAGATTTATTGATGAGAAAATTGGATACTTTTTGGAAATTGTCTAGTTCATCACAAAGGGAGGGTATAGAGGTTGTGGGGTTGGTAAGGAAAAATAAAATATCATCAGCATATAATAAGATCTTATGGGTAGAACCCGCTATGTCTAGTCCCTGGATTGAGGGTTTGTCTCTAACTGCCAAGGCCAGGGCTTCCACTATGCAGGCAAACAGCAATGGGGATAGGGGGCAACCCTGGCGGGTCCCATTTGATATACTGAATGGATTAGACAAGTGGCCATTGACTCTGACCCTAGCTGACGGGGAATGGTAAAGGGCGAAAATCCTTGATATGGTGGTTTTTCCCAGTTGGAATTTTTGTAATGTGGCCCTGAGGAATGTCCAACAGACGCGGTCGAACGCTTTCTCCGCGTCTGTTGAGACCAGGGCCAGGGGCAATTTCTGTTGCTGGGTGTATTCTAGAAGATGTATTGCCCTAACTGTGTTATCCTTGGCCTCTCTGTTTTGTATGAAACCTACTTGATCATTCTTAATAAGCTGGGGCAATACCTGATTTAAACGGTTGGCTAGAATTTTTGCATATATTTTGAGGTCCGAGTTCAATAGTGAAATGGGCCTGAAATTCTCCACCCTGTCTGGAGGTTTGCCTGGTTTAGGCAAGACCACTATATGGGCTTCCAGGTTAGTGTCTAGGAATGGGTTCTCCTCACTGATGCTGTTAAACAAGTCTAATAGTTGTGGTATTAAAATGTCCTTGTATTGTTTGTAGTAGCTGTTTGAGTAACCGTCTGGTCCTGGGGCCTTCCCCGTAGGGAGGTCTTTTATTACTGTCTTGATTTCCTCATAAGAGAAAGGACTGTCCAGTGAATCTATCTGTTCCTGACTCAGTGTGGGGAACTTTAGTTTCTCTAGGTATTCCTGTGTCAATGAGCTATTTTTCAATTGTGGTGGATTTTCCCCAGTTTTACTAATATTGTATAGTTGTTCATAATATGTTCTGAATGCCTCAGCTATTTGGGTAGTCGTGTATACATCTTTCCCCTTGATGTCTTTTGTCTGTAAAATATATGTTTTATTAATTTTCCTTTTGAGTTTTCTGGCGAATAATGAGCTGCTCTTGTTGTTACCTTCAAAATATGTTTGCCTCAATTTTATTGCGTGTTGCTTACACTCCTTATCTATAATGGATTGTATCGTGACTCTACAATCTTCTATTGCTTTCAGTAATGTATGATCATTAGTGTTATATTTGTGTTGTTTTTCTAGCTCTGAAAGCCTAGTAAGAGTATTGTGTAGATAAATTCTTTCTTCCTTTATTTTGTGAGCTTTCATGCTTATTAATTCGCCTCTGACCACTGATTTGTGAGCTTCCCACAAGAGCCTGTTATCTGATGTGGAGGCTTGATTCAGTGTAAAGTATTCAGTTAATGTTTTTTCTATTTTGAATGTGTAGACTGGGTCCCTAATTAAATTGTCATCTATTCTCCATGTGTGTGAGATTTTATTCATTAGGGGCCAGTATATAGTGCAGCCTACCATCGAATGGTCCGACCATGTTCTGGGGTAAATGGTGAGTTCCTTTATCCTGGCTAAGCTGGCTACGTCTAGCATGATGTAGTCAATGCGAGAGTATCGGGCATGAGGGTGTGAATAAAAAGTGTAATTTCTTACGTCTGGATACTTCACTCTCCATGCATCGTGAACTGTGAGGTCCTTTAGACACTGTCGTGTTGTGTTAATTATTTTGTTGGGGACAGATGAAGTGTGGTTGGAATTGTCCATATAGGGGTCGAGTGTAAGATTGAAGTCCCCTCCAAGAATTAGGGTACCTTTGGACACTTCTAATAGTAAGTTAGTTAAATGTTTAAAGTATGCATCTTGTCTAGTGTTGGGGGCATACTTGCAGACCATGGTCACCACTGTATTAAATAGCTTACCTATGACAATCAAGTATCTCCCTTCCCTGTCCTTATGCACCTTGATCTGCTGGAAGGGTATATTTCTTTTGATTAGGATTCCCACCCCATTTGTTTTGGTAGAATTGGATGCATAAAACGTTTCACCATATTTAAATTTAAATGTCTTAGGTTCCCTGCCCTTTACAAAATGCGTTTCCTGTAGAAACACTATATCCCCCCTTTTCTCTTTTATGTCTTTTTAGCACTACGCTTCTTTTGTGTGGGCTATTGAGGCCTTTTGCATTTGCCGTTAGGATGTTAAGACTATTCTGCGTGTTTTCTGTCATCTAACTCATTAAGAAGACTAAATATAACCTTGTTTAACACTTGGAATTTATCTTGTTCCTTAATTGTGTAGTGTTTCCATTGAAGGCAATCGTGTCGCCCATGCATTTGCTCCTGACCTGTGGCACCTTTAAAACAGTAGCTTAAGACTTTTAAGGCAATAAAACAAAGAACTGCATTCACTTCGTGTAATATAAACATTTCAAACAATTCAAACATTACAATCTGAGCACAATCTATCTTGTGCTATAAATCCCAGCTAGGGGGGATTGCTGGTTGACTCCTCTTGCCAATATAAACATTTCTATGGGTAGGGGGGGGAAGAGAGGGGGTGAAAAGCTTATCCATTTAAAACATTTCTAACATTTCTAGGGGTCTCTTCAGAGTCCATAGTATCATGACAGAACCAAACTTAATTTAACTCTTTATACATGCTTTAGTAACGATTTGATAAACCATTTACCAGATCCGGCTATCAGAACTGGATACCTTACAAACTTAATCCAAATGTTAACTTTTCTCTTTCGTTGAACAATGTCCATATGACTTGCTTCACTTAACATTTTAATGTCCTATGTGACTTTTCTCTAAGTTCAATATAGAATTATCTCACCCACAGATTCATTGTCCTGTTAATCATCCTGGATCGCTGCTGGACGATGTTGAGGGCTTTGGTCTTTTCTCCTTCCTTTTCTTCGTTATAACCGTTGACCAGGTCGGCTTTTGGTTCATCTGCTTGCTGAAAGATGCTGCAGCAGTTGGCAATCTTGACCTTTCTTCAGCTGTGGTTGGTGGACTAAAAGAGATGTCCAGTAGTTTAGATAGGTCCTCTAGGTCTTTAGGTGATCTATATGACACTGATCTTCCTTCATGTTGCACATGTAGGCAGAAGGGATATCCCCATTTATATCTCACATTCTTTTCCTGTAGTATTTTAGTTATAAAGCGGACCTCTTTTCTTTTCTGCACTGTTATGGGGCTAAGGTCCAGAAATATTTGTAGGTGGTGATCTAAATATGTTATTTGTCTCAGTTGTCGTGCCTGAAGCCATATCTTCTCCTTGTCTGTGTACCTCAAAAACCTTAGAATGATATCTCGTGGAGGTGCATTCGGTGGTGGAGGGGGCCGTAGGGCTCTGTGTGCCCTGTCCAGCCTGTTGGTCATTCTGTAAGTGCTTAAACAGCCCTTGTAGATATTCCGGTATTTCTGCTGGGGTAATGGATTCCGGTGCTCCCCTTACCCTCAGGTTGTTTCTACGTCCCCTGTTGTCAAGGTCTTCTAGCTTGTCATCCATAGCTTCCATATAGGCTTCTTGCTCTCTTGCGTGAGTTGTTAGTGAGTCCACTATTTTATCTGTGGAATCTTGGGCTTCTTCTATGGACTCTATCCTGTTTCCTATCTCCTTTATGTCATGTTTCATGGAAGACAATTCAGATTGTATTAAGTCTTTTAGACCGTCAAAGTCAGCCTTGGTAGGCAGCTTAGCAATGTCCATTTTTAGCTGGTCTGCATATTCTTTTGATATCGCCACCGACATGGAACTAGGCTGCATCTCCATTGTATTTTTGTCTGCTTCCCTATGGGAATGTTCTTGAGGTTGAAAAAAGTTGCTTACAGGTACTGGTGAGAGTGTTTGATTTTTTAATATTTTGCTCGGTTTGTTCTGCTTATTGAGTCTTTTTGGGGCCATCCCCAGTGGCCTATTTCTGATTAATGATGCTTATTTATGGGTAGGAAGATAGGTTCGTCACATCTTATGTTTTATAGTCCTTATGTGAGGGAAGTAACTGTTATGGGGGATTTGAAAGTGCCGGTGTTATTATGTGCCACGTGGGTCGTCATATAATCTGCAGCGTTAAGATTTTTAAGCACCTTTTTCCCCTTGCTTATTGTTTTGAACAAATGTGATTCATACCTGTTGCTTATGTTTGGTCTCCAGAGCTCTTAAAAATGTGAACCATGCAACTCCTCATCTCTCTGAGAAACTTGCAAATCTGCGCCCCTCCGGTTTTACAGGCTGTCAGGGCTTGGGCCTACACAGCGTTATCACTTTGCATTACGCCTCCCGGTTTTAACATCAGAGTTTTTCTTGGTTCTTTATTACAGAGTCCGACTCTTCTTTTTTAGCTAAGGTTCGTCTAACCTGCTCAGAGCTTCAGTCTTTTGTGGCCATTTCCAGCTTGGCCTCGCTCCGCCCCCTAAAGAATACCCAGGTTAAAATTTTTTGTTTAAACTACAGTCACCACTGCACCCTATGGTTTCTCCTTTTTCTCCTAACCGTCGGTCGAATGACTGGGGGGGCGGAGCCAGAGGGGGAGCTATATGGACAGCTCTGCTGTGTGCTCTCTTTGCCACTTCCTGTAGGGAATGAGAATATCCCACAAGTAAGGATGAATCCGTGGACTGGATACACCGCAAGAGAAAGTAATTTATCAGGTAAGCATAAATTCTGTTTTTTTTTTTTTTTAATTTGTTTCCTTTTCTACAACTATCCCATCCATTTGTAGCACAGTTGTTTTGAATCTTATAAGGTTGTAAGTAGAAATCTGCATTCGTTAGTTTCATTAGCTTATGAATGCGGAAGAAGGCGGTTGCTTGCAGAATTCGGCTCCTTTTCGAAACAAAATGTCTTCTTGTGAAACAGACTAAAAAGATCTGTGCAAATCCAATCTTAATGTTTCACTTTCACAAAAAGAAATCTGGCTATGAAAAGAGCCGGATGCCGTGAGTGGCCACCTTCTTTTGCATTTGGCAACTGACAAAACTGCTGAATGCACGTCTAGTTGTAAGGCTGCCCATTTACATATAGGATAGAACAAGAGCACAAGGTTTTCTTACTTATTTATTGACCAAACTAGTAAACATGCTTTCTATAAATAACATAACGTGTGTTCCTTTTTCTTTCTTTTTATCTTTTTCTTTTCTAGACTGTTTATCAAGACATTATGAATAATTAAAAAGAAGAGAGAAGTGTTTAAAGATATTTTTGAATCACCAAAAAAAACCAGACAGTATTAAAGGCTTATGGCTTTTGATATCTCTCAAGCCCTATAAAATGAGTCTTTCAAAGTAATGAAAGCGTATGTTATTAATGTAACAAAAGGGCATTTTTAGCATGAAGATCAAAGTGATTGATGCGTTGTGTCTCAAATCTGAAAATGGTCTTACTTTCCCATAAAACATTGTATTTTTTTGCTCAGTTGTCATAATTCCTTGTTGCCATATTGGTGTCCCACAAGGAATGATTGATAGGGTTGGAACAAGCAGCATCTTTACTTTTTATATTAAAATATATCTATTAAATGTAGTTTTATCTACTATAGCAAAATATAATATAACAGACTTATCACATTGCCAGACTGTTGTATTTTGCCCCGAAATCAACTTCACCCAGCAGTGATTCAAACCTTCTCCCAGCTGATGAGTGGCAAAAACCACGAAACAGTCTGTCCTGGGATGGTTATGAATCACTGCACTAACCCTAGCTAAGCTTATAAGCTGTGTGAATAGCGATGCTTTGGTGTCAAGGGATTCTGCTGAAAAGCAGACTTGAAGTAAAAAGGTGTGTCATTGTGAACCTAATTTGCATATATTACCCAGAATCCTTTGCTGCATTGGAAACAATGTAATTCAGAGGTTTTCTGTGGGAAAAACAAGCCTTATGGCCTGTCTAGATTTGTTAATGAACAACACAATCTCAATCTCTCAATCTCTCTCTCTCTCTCTCTCTCTCTCTCTTTCTTTCTTTCTTTCTTTCTTTCTTTCTTTCTTTCTTTCTTTCTTTCTTTCTTTCTTTCTTTCTTTCTTTCTTTCTTTCTTTCTTTCTTTCTTTCTTTCTTTCTTTCTTTCTTTCTTTCTTTCTCTCTCTCTTTCTCTCTCTCTTTCTCTCTCTCTTTCTCTCTCTCTTTCTCTCTCTTTCTCTCTTTCTCTCTCTCTTTCTCTCTTTCTCTCTCTCTTTCTCTCTTTCTCTCTCTCTTTCTTTCTCTTTTTCTCTCTCTCTTTCTTTCTCTTTTTCTTTCTTTCTCTTTTTCTTTCTTTCTCTTTCTCATTCTCTTTTTCTTTCTTTCTTTCTCTTTCTCTTTCTTTCTTTCTCTTTCTTTCTTTCTCTCTCTCCAAAGCACAAATTAACATAAATGTATTTAATTATATATATTCTAATTACTATTGGGAATATCACTCCTGGTCTGCAGAAAGAGGCAAAGAGCACCACAGCAAAGCTGATAAATATCACCTCACTTCCGTCCAACCCCAGTCATTCTCTTTGCCTACATTAAAGGGACACTGAACCCAAATTTTTTCTTCCGTGATTCAGATAGAGCAGTGCTTTCCAAACTGTGTGTCGTGACACATTAGTGTGTCGGCGGCAGTGTGTAGGTGTGTCCCTGCTTCAGCACTAATTTCTTTTTATTTACTTTTTTTTTTTTGGTTTCTGACTTTTCCGCCTGCCTGATACGCATATAACATGGTTGATACTGTTGCTTGTAAATATATTTTGTTATTATATAATTTATGTATGTTTCTGTATCTCTTAAAACAAGTTAGTTTAACCTCCTGTTTGCTGGTACAACTGAATTACTGTGTCGTGAAATGATGTAGGTCTAAAAAGTGTGTCACCAACATGAAAAGTTTGGAAAGCTCCGAGATAGAGCATGCGATTTTAAGCAACTTTCTAATTTACACCTATTATCAATTTTTCTTCGTTCTCTTTCTTTATTTGAAAAAGAAGGCATCTAAGCTATTTTTTTGGTTCTGGCCCATGGAAAGCACTTGTTAATTGGTGGGTGAATTTATCCACCAATCAGCAAGAACAACCCAGTTTGTTAACCAAAAATGGGCCGGCATCTAAACTTACATTCTTGCATTTCAAATAAAGATACCAAGAGAATGAAGACAATTTGATAATAGGAGTCAATTAGAAAGTTGCTTAAAATTGCATGCTTTATCTGAATCACAAAATAAAAAAATTGGGTTCAGTGTCCCTTTAAGAGCAAGGAGGTGGTAAAGTTTAGGTGTCTGGAAGAAGATTCTTCAATCAAGATTTTATTATTTTCCAGCAGTGCAAGTTTTGTTCTGCTTTTCACCTGGGGTTTAGCCGTAGCCCATGTCAGTCTCTTCAGTAGAGCAGTGGTGGCTTTTAAGCAATTGGGAACTTGTGGGGTATAATCCTCACTGCGCCTCCCAAATGATTATTGCTGCCCTAACTTGAAAGCCTGAGGGAGATCACTCAGTCTTTTTATTTTTCCACAGGTCCATGTGAGGAAGGATGCCTCTCATACCTAGTGAGCTGCCATACTGCCAGGCAGATTACATAGAGGTAAGGTTCCCATTATTTTTCTTCTAGGAAGCAATACAGAAAAATATTGGCACTTTAACAGTTTATCTGTTGGGACATTAGACTCAATTTTCCTAATGTAAGTTATAGGACAATGAGAGGCAGTTGTGCAGACACTGGGGACGTGAGGAGAAAGGACTATAGACTTAGTTCTTTTTATTATTAGGTTACAGTGTTTCTTTTACAAGATATGACGAGTCCACGGATTTCATCCTTGTGGGATTTATCCTCCTGCTAACAGGAAGTGGCAAAGAGCACCACAGCAGAGCTGTATATATAGCTCCTCCCTCCTCTCCACCCCCAATCATTCTCTTTGCCTGTGTTAGTAATAGGAAGAGGTAAAGTGAGGTGTTAGTTTTAGATTCTTCAATCAAGAAGTTTTTTATTTTAAAATGGTACCGGTGAGTACTATTTTCCTCAGGAAGATATGGAATGAAGAAGATTTTCTGCCCTGACGTTGATGATCTTAGCAGATGTAACTAAGATCCATTTTGGTTCCCACAGAGCTTCTGAAGGTAGTACAATAGAAATCTTCAGTGTGGAGAACAGTGTCATGCTACAAGCAGCATTGAGGTATGTTCAGTCCTTTATTTCTGAGGAGACTTGTTATATCAGAACTGGCTGACATTTTTCCCTGCAAGGGAAGGGGTAAGCAGTAGACCTGTATCACTGAGTGTGTTACTGAATTTCCTGTGTTTTATACATATTGCTATTAAGGATTGGCATATCTGTATTGGGGCTTGACACTGGGAGAGGCAGCTTGACATATATATATTTATTATTTAAAGTCAGTAAGGCTGCAGTTTCTTGTTAAAGGTTTATAAGTGCAGGGACCACATGGCTTTATTTTTCAAACCGCTTCCCATGCGGTTAGACAGACTGTTGAGAGGACGTCCATGATGGGCGGGGCCT
Source organism: Bombina bombina (assembly GCF_027579735.1). NCBI lineage: Eukaryota > Metazoa > Chordata > Amphibia > Anura > Bombinatoridae > Bombina > Bombina bombina. The sequence goes on from NC_069506.1 coordinate 204,480,677, forward strand.
ATTTCACACGCTCAGACGCGCAGTTTTCTCTCACTTAGAAGGCAGCAGGCATTAAAGTTGTGTTCTGATTACCGGATCGTTGTCGAGTCATTTTCCAGTACCCTGAGGGCAGGTAGGCACCACAGCAGAGCTGTGGCGAGGTGCAGGGGTCATTTTCACTGTGAAGATATATTTTTTTTAATTAAAATGTCTCTTAGAGGGTAATTTCACCTTTACTTATAGGGTGCAATAATTTTTAGGCCAATTGAATTATTATATTTAATTATATTTAATTGTTTAGCGTTTTTTAAACGTTTTAGTGCAGTTTGGGAAAAATTGTTGCGTTCTTTATTTCTTAAAGGCGCAGTACACATTTTTCTAAAAGTTGTTTGAATCAATAAATGAGGTGATTTACGACTATTGTGGCTATTGCTAGTCTGTACAACATGTCTGACATTGAGGAAACTAATTGTTCTATGTGTTTAGAAGCCATTGTGGAACCCCCTCTTACTTTGTGTACCTCTTGTACTGAAAGGGCCTTACAATGTAAAAAGAATATTTTATGTAAAGAAAGTGTGCCTAAGGATGATTCTCAGTCTGAAGAGAATCAGGTCATGCCATCTAATTCTCCCCAAGTGTCCTTTAACGCCCACACAAGCGACGCCGAGTTCCTCAAATGCGTCTAATTCTTTTACTCTGCAGGATATGGCTGCAGTTATGTCAACTACTCTTACAGAGGTATTATCTAAGTTGTGTGTTACAGGGTAAACGTAGTAGGACAGGAATTAATGTGAATACTGAGTCCTCTGATGCTTTGTTGGCTATTTCCGATGTACCCACACAGGGCTCTGAGTTGGGGGTCAGGGAATTGTTGTCTGAGGGAGAACTTTCAGACCCAGGAAGTATGTTACCTCAGACAGATTCGGATGTCATGTCCTTTAAATTTAAGCTTGGACACCTCTGCCTGTTACTTCGGGAGGTTTTAGCGACTCTGAATGACTGTGACCCTATTGTGATACCACCAGAGAAATTGTGTAAGATGGACAAATATCTAGAAGTACCTACTTACACTGATGTTTTTCCGGTGCCTAAAAGAATTTCAGAAATTATAAAGAAGGAAGGGGACAGACCGGGTATACCGTTCTCTCCTCCTCCTAATTTCAAGAAAATGTATCCCATATCAGACACCATTCGGGACTCTTGGCAGACTGTCCCTAAGGTGGAGGGAGCTATATCTACCCTGGCTAAGCGTACAACTATTCCTATTGAGGACAGTTGTGCTTTCAAAGACCCTATGGATAAAAAAATTAGAGGGTCTTCTAAAGAAGTTATTTATTCATCAGAGTTTCCTTTTACAACCGACAGCCTGAATTGTTCCAGTGATTACTGCAGCGGCTTTCTGGTTTGATGCCTTGGAAGAGTCTCTTAAAGTTGAGACCCCCTTAGAAGATATTTTAGATAGAATTAAGGCTCTCAAGCTAGCTAATTCTTTTATCACATATGCCGCCTTTTAAATTGATAAATTGGCGGCTAAAAATGCAGGATTTGCTATTTTAGCGAGAAGAGCGTTATGGTTAAAATCGTGGTCTGCTGATGTGTCATCTAAATCAAAGCTCTTGGCTATTCCTTTCAAGGGTAAGACCCTATTCGGGCCTGAGTTGAAGGAAATCATTTCTGACATTACTGGAGGTAAAGGTCATGCTCTACCTCAGGATAGGTCTGTTAAGAATAGAGGTAAACAAAATAATTTTCGTTCCTTTCGGAACTTTAAAGGAGTACCCTCTTCTTCCCCTTCCTCCACAATGCAGGAAGGGAATTTTGCTCAGGCCAAGTCCGTCTGGAGACCCAACCAGGCTTGGAACAAGGGTAAACAACCCAAGAAGCCCGCTGCTGCTACCAAGACAGCATGAAGGGGCGGCCCCCCGATCCGGGTCTGGATCTAGTAGGGGGCAGACTTTCTCTCTTTGCCCAGGCTTGGGCAAGAGATGTTCAGGACCCCTGGTCATTGGAAATTGTGACCAACGGGTATCAACTGGAATTCAAAGAATTTCTCCCAAGGGGGAGATTTCTTCTTTCAAGATTGTCTGTAGACCAGATAAAAAGAGAGGCATTCTTACATTGTGTAAAAGACCTCTCTACTATGGGAGTAATTTGTCCCGTTCCAAGACTGGAACAGGGGCAGGGATTTTACTCAAATCTCTTCGTGGTTCCCAAAAAAGAGGAAACTTTCAGACCCATTTTAGATCTCAAGAGTCTTAACAAGTTTCTCAGTCCCATCTTTCAAGATGGAAACTATCCGAACAATTTTACCAATGATCCAGGAGGGTCAATTTATGACTACCGTGGACTTGAAGCATGCATACCTTCATATTCCTATTCACAAGGATCATCATCAATACCTCAGGTTTGCCTTCCTGGACAAACATTTTCAGTTTGTGGCTCTTCCCTTTGGGTTGGCCACAGCACCCAGGATCTTCACAAAGGTTCTAGGGTCCCTTCTGGCGGTTCTCAGGCCGCGGGGCATAGCAGTGGCGTCTTATCTGGATGATATCTTGATTCAGGCGTCGACTTATCATCTAACAAAGTCTCACACAGACACAGTGTTGTCCTTTCTGAGAACTCACGGTTGGAAAGTGAATCTAGAAAAGAGTTCACTAATCCCTCAGACAAGGGTTCCCTTCCTGGGAACTCTGATAGATTCTATAGCAATGAAGATTTTTCTGACGGGGGTCAGAAAGTAAAAAATTCTAAATACTTGTTGAGCCCTGCAGTCCAATCCATGGCCATCAGTGGCTCAGTGTATGGAGGTAATTGGATTGATGGTGGCAGCAATGGACATTATTCCATTTGCTCGGTTTCATCTCGGACCACTGCAACTGTGCATGCTCGGGACAGTGGAATGGGGACTATACAAATTTGTCTCCTCTGATAAATCTGGATCCAGAGACCAGAAACTCTCTTCTTTGGTGGTTGTCGCCGGATCATCTGTCCCAGGGGACGTGTTTCCGCAGACCCTCATGGGTGATAGTGACAACGGACGCCAGTCTACTAGGCTGGAGTGCAGTCTGGAATTCCCTGAAAGCTCAGGGTGTATGGACTCAGTTGGAGGCTCTACTTCCAATCAATATTCTGGAATTGAGTGCAATATTCAATGCGCTTCAGGTGTGGCCTCAGTTGGCTTCGGCCAAATTCATCAGGTTCCAGTCGGACAACATCACGACTGTGGCTTACATCAATCATCAGGGAGGAACGAGGAGTTCCTTAGCGATGTCAGAAGTATCCAAGATAATTCAATGGGCGGAGACCCACTCTTGTTATGTCAGCAATCTACATCCCAGGAGTGGACAACTGGGAAGCGGATTATTTAAGCCGACAGGCTTTTCATCCAGGGGAGTGGGAACTCCATCCGGAAGTATTTGTCTCACTGATTCTTCAATGGGGCAAACCGGAGTTGGATCTGATGGCGTCTCGACAGAATGCCAAGCTGCCAAGATACGGCTCCAGGTCGAGAGATCCTCAGGCCAAACTAATAGATGCCTTGGCAGTGCCTTGGGCGTTCAAACTGGCTTATGTGTTTCCACCGTTTCCTCTCCTTCCTCGGGTGATTGCTCGGATCAAACAGGAGAGAGCTTCAGTAATTCTAATTGCGCCTGCGTGGCCACGCAGGACTTGGTATGCAGATCTAGTGGACATGTCCTCTCTGCCTCTGTGGAAACTCCCATTGAGACAGGACCTTCTCATTCAAGGTCCTTTCCAACATCCAAATCTAATTTCTCTGCAGCTGACTGCTTGGAGATTGAACGCTTGATTTTATCTAAGCGGGGATTCTCTGATGCGGTCATTGATACGTTGATTCAGGCACGTAAGCCTGTCACTAGAAAGATCTATCATAAGATATGGCGTAAATATCTTTTTTGGTGTGAATCCAAAGGCTACTCATGGAGTAAGGTTAGGATTCCTAGGATTCTGTCTTTTCTCCAGGAAGGATTGGAGAAAGGGCTTATCAGCAAGTTCCTTAAAGGGACAAATTTCTGCTTTGTCAATTTTGCTTCACAAACGTTTGGCAGATGTTCCAGACGTTCAGTCTTTTTGTCAGGCTCTAACCAGAATTAAGCCTGTGTTTAGACCAATTGCTCCACCTTGGAGTTTGAATTTAGTTCTTAGTGTTCTTCAGGGGGTTCCGTTTGAACCCATGCATTCCATAGATATTAATTTGTTATCTTGGAAAGTTTTGTTTTTGGTTGCTATTTCTTCTGCTCGTAGAGTTTCTGAGCTTTCAGCGTTAAAATGTGACTCGCCTTATCTTATCTTCCATTCGGTTAAGGTGGTTTTACGTACCAAACCTGGGTTCCTTCCTAAAGTTGTTTCAAATAAGAATATTAATCAGGAAATTGTTGTTCCTTCTTTATGTCCTAATCCTTCTTCTAAGAAGGAGCGTCTGTTGCATAACTTGGACGTGGTCTGTGCCCTGAAGTTTTACTTGCAGGCATCTAAGGATTTCCGTCAATCATCTTCATTATTTATTGTCTTTTCTGGAAAGCGTAGGGGTCAGAAAGCTACGGCTACCTCTTTCTTTTTGGCTGAAGAGTATCATCCGTCTGGCATATGAGACTGCTGGACAGCAGCCTCCTGAAAGAATTACGGCTCATTCTACTAGGGCTGTGGCTTCCTCATGGGCAATTAAAAATGATGCTTCTGTTGAACAGATTTGCAAGGCTGCGACTTGGTCGTCTCTTCACACTTTTTCCAAATTTTCCAAATTTGATACTTTTGCTTCTTCTGAGGCTGGTTTTGGGAGAAAGGTTCTTCAAGCAGTGGTGCCTTCTGTTTAGGTTCTTGTCTTGTTCACTCCATTTTATCCGTTTCCTATAGCTTTGGTATTGTATCCCACAAGTAAGGATGAAATCTGTGGACTCGTCATATCTTGTAGAAGAAAAGTAAATTTATGCTTACCTGATAAATTGATTTCTTCTACGATATGACGATTCCCAGCCCACCCTGTTATTTTAAGACAGATTTAAGTTATATATATTTTTGTAAACTTCAGTCACCTCTGCACCTTTAGCTTTTCCTTTCTCTTCCTAACTTCGGTCGAATGACTGGGGGTGGACAGGAGGGAGGAGCTATGCTCTGCTGTGGTGCTCTTTGCCACTTCCTGTTAGCAGGAGGATAAATCCCACAAGGATGAAATTTGTGGACTCGTCATATCGTTGAAGAAATCAATTTATCAGGTAAGCATAAATCTACTTTTTTACTTTCTGCAGCTTTTATTTCACATTGAATGATGGCCGGGAGGTTCTGGTGGTGACACCCACAGTGGGCGGGTCTGTGCTAGAAGAGGCAAAGAATTTTCACGCTTTTTCCTCCCTATTCATTTCCAGAGTCCGGAGGTGTCCTTTCTAGTTGCGGTTCCACTTTTCTAGCTAAGCGGTTTCCGGATACAGTGCGGAGCAGTTCTGTTGAGTCTGGATATTCTGTTACTGAGGGAACAGTTCTTTTCTCCGGTGGTCTGCAGGACAGGTAGACACCTCAGCAGGGCTGGCTGAGGTGTAGGGGCTGCCAGGGGTGTTATAAGAGTTTTTTTGTGACACAATAGAAAAGTTACCGTTTAAAATTTGAAGGGACAGTACTGTTTTTTGTGACATGTTTAGAGACAAATAAAAGTATTTTATTTTTCATTTGGTTAATTTTTGAGTAAAGATGGACCAAGAGGCCCTGCAGAATGGGACTTGTGCTTTATGTTTTAATGCTAATGTGAAACCACTAATCCCTTTCTGTTCCTCATGTATTGAGAGAACATTGAATTACAGGGATAAACTTTTTGAATCTGAGCCAGCATTTTCTAAGGAGGATGCTGTTCAGGGGTCTCCGGCAAATGTTCAAGATATGCCGCAGCTTTCTCCTCAAATGTCCCAAATTTTATTGTCCACACATGCAGTGCCCTGCACTTCCTCACAAACTCTGGTTGGAGTTTCATTGCAAGGCATCGCTACCCTTATGTCTGCTGCAGTAACTGATGCGCTGTATGCCTTTCCCATGCTGCAGGGAAAGCGCAAGAGGAAATCTAAGGATTTAGGGAGTAAGGTTTCCGACTCAGTCGTGGCTATTCAGAATGTTCCTTCCTAGAAATCTGAGGTGGAGGATACTTCGGTGGCGTCTGAGGGGGAAATCTCAGACTCAGACAGTGTAACTCCTTCTTCTGATGCTGAAGTGGTATAATTTAGATTTAAACTGGAGCACCTCCGTTTGTTACTTAAGAAGGTTTTGGCTAACTTGGACAACTCCGACACTATCCGACACGCCGACTCAATCCTAAGAAGTCTAGTAAACTTAACACGTATTTTGATGTACCTTCCATGGTGGAGGTGTTCCCGGTACCAGACCGGGCCACAGAGATTATTGCTAGGGAATGGGAGAGACCGGGTATCCATTTTTCTCTATCCCCAATTTTTAAGAAGATGTTTCCTATTGCTGACTCTATCAAGGAGTCTTGGCAGACGGTACCTAAGGTGGAAGGGGCAATTTCCACTTTGGCTAAGAGAACTACTATTCCCATAGAGGATATCTGTTCCTTTAAGGATCTTATGGATAAGAAGTTGGAGGGGTTGCTTAAAAAAATGTATGTACACCAGGTTTGCAGTGGCAACCTGCGGTGTGTATTGCTATTGTCACCAGCGCAGCGGCATACTGGTTTGATGCGCTGTCTGATTCTATTCAGACGGACACTCCTCTTGAAGAAATCCAGGATAGGATCAAGGCCCTTAAGTTGGCCAATTCCGGGTGCTTCTCTACAGGTTATTAAGTTGGGAGCTAAGATTTCAGGTTTTGCTAGCCTGGCCCGCAGAGCCTTATGGTTAAAGTCCTGGTTTGCGGATATTTAGTCTAAGTCTAAACTGTTGGCGATTCCCTAGAAGGGTAAGACCTTGTTTGGGCCAGGATTGGCTGAAATTATTTCTGACATTTCAGGAGGAATGGGTAATTTCCTCCCTCAGGATAAGAGGAATAAGCAGAAGGGACGTCAGAGTAACTTTCGTTACTTCCGGAACTTCAAGGGTAAGGGTCTCCCTCTGCCAAGCAAGATCAGTCCAAGCCTTCCTGAAGGACCAACCAGCCTTGGAGCAAGGGGAAGCAATATAAGAAGCCTGTTAATGACTCAAAGTCAGCACGAAGGACCTGCCCCCGACCCGGGACCGGATCTTGTGGGGGGCAAACTTTCCTTCTTCGCCTAAGCCTGGGTCCGGGACATTCAGGATCTCTGGGCGGTGGACATTGTGTCCCAGGGATACAAACTAGAGTTCAAGACCTTTCTTACCAGGGGCAGGTTTCTGTTCTCACGATTATCTGTAGACCAGATAAAAAGAGAGGCGTTCTTATGCTGTGTCCGAGACCTTTCCGATCTGGGAGTGATAGTGCCAGTTCCAAGACTGGAACAGGGTCTGGGATTTTACTCCAATCTGTTCATGGTTCCCAAAAAGGAGGGAACTTTCAGAGCAATTTTGGACCTCAAGATTCTAAACAAATTTCTCAGAGTGCTGTCCTTCAAGATGGAAACTATTCGCTCCATTCTTCCCTTGGTTTAAGAGGGTCAATTCATGACAACAGTAGATTTAAAGGACGCGTACCTGCATGTCCCCATCCACAGGGATCATTACAGGTTTCTGAGTTTCGCGTTTCTAGACAAACACTTCCAGGTTGTGACTCTTCCATTCGGCCTTGCCACGGCTCCCAGAATTTTTTCAAAGATTCTGGGTTCCCTGTTGGCGGTGCTCTGGTTTCGGGGCATTGCAGTGGCGCCTTACCTGTACGAGATTCTGGTTCAGACACCATCCTTTCAAGAGGTGAACTCCCACACAGATGTTATCTTTCCTGCGTTCTCACGTATGGAAGGTGAATTTGGGAAAGAGTTCCTTAATTCCAGCTACAAGGGTAGTGTTCTTGGGAACCATAATAGATTCCCTTTCAATGAAAATTTTTCTAACAGAGGTCAGAAAATCAAAGATCTTCAACTCTTGTCTGGCCCTTCAGTCCTCTCCTCAGCCGTCAGTGGCTCAGTGTATGGAGGTGATCGGTCTGATGGTAGCTGCCATGGACATCATTCCGTTTGCCAGGTTCCATCTCAGACCTCTGCAGCTATGCATGCTCAGGCAGTGGAACAGGGATTTTGCAGACCTGTCTCCGCAAATTCTTCTGGATAAGGCAATAAGAGATTCTTTTCCTTGGTGGTTATCTCAGAATCATCTCTCCTAGGGAACCTGCTTTTGCAGACCCACCTGGGTAATTGTAATGACGGACGCCAGCCTGCTGGGATGGAGAGCAGTCTAAGGCTCTCTAAAGACTCAGGGGACTTGGACTCGGGAGGAGTCTGTTCTATCCATAAACATCCTAGAGCTGAGGGCAATCTTTAATGCTCTTCTGACCTGGCCTCAGTTAGCTTCAGTCCAGTTCATCAGGTTCCAGTCGGACAACATAATCTCAGTGGCTTACATCAACTATCAGGGAGGAACTCGGAGTTCCTTGGCCATGACAGAGGTAACCAAGATTATTCAGTGGGTAGAGACCCACAACTGCTGTCTATCTGCGATCCACATTCCAGGAGTGGACAATTGGGAAGCAAATTTTCTGAGCAGACAGACTTTTCACCTGGGGGAGTGGGAACGCCACCTGGAGGTGTTTTCAAACTTAATTCTCTAGTGGGGACAGCCAGAGCTGGCTCTCATGGCATCTCAACAGAATGCCAAGCTCCCGAGGTCGAGGGATCCTCAGGCTGTACTGATAGATGCTCTGGCGGTCCCTTGGAACTTCAGTTTAGCATACCTTTTTCCTCCATTCGCTCTTCTTCCTTGGGTCATTGTTCGAATCAAACAGGAGAGGTTGTCGGTCATCCTCATTGCTCCGGCTTGGCCTCGCAGGATTTGGTATGCAGATCTAGTGGAAATGTCATCTCTTCCACCTTGGAGACTTCCATTGAGGAAGGACCTTCTACTTCAAGGGCCCTTCCTTCATCCACATCTCGTTTCTCTGAAGCTGACTGCTTGGAGATTGAACGCTTATTTCTATCTAAGCACAGGTTTTTGGAGTCGGTTATTGAGACTTTGATTCAGGATTGTAACCCTGTAACCAGGAAAATTCCATAAAGTCTGGCGTAAATACCGGTATTGGTGTGAATCCAGAAACTACTCTTGGGGTAGAGTTTCCTAGAATTCTGTCTTTTCTCCAGTAGGGTTTGGAGAAGGGTTTATCGGCAAGAACCTTGAAGGGTCAAATATCTGCCTTGTCTATTTTGTTACATAAACGTCTGGCGGATGTACCAGACGTACAATCGTTCTATCAGGCCTTGGTCAGAATTAGGCCTGTGTTCTAACCGGTTACTCCTCCTTGGAGTCTTAATCTTGTTCTTAGAGTTCTTCAACAGGCTGTGTTTGAGCCTGTGCATTCCTTAGATGTTAAGATGTTATCTTGGAAAGTTTTGTTTCTTGTTGCAATTTCTTCTGCTTGCAGAGTCACAGAACTCTCGGCGTTGCAGTGTGAATTCCCTTACCTTATTTTTCATTCTCATAAGGTAGTCCTGCGTACTAAGTTTGGTTTCCTTCCTAAGGTGGTTTTGGATAGAATCATTATTTAAGAAATTGTTGTTCCTTCTTTGTGTCCTAACCCTTCTTCTCATAAGGAGCGTCTGCTGCACAACCTAGATGTGGTGCGTGCCTTAAAGTACAATCTACAGGCGACTAAGGATATTTGCCAGTCTTCGGCTCTGTTGTTTTCTCTGGGAAACATAAGGGTCAGAAAGCTAAGGCTACTTCTCTTTCTTTGTGGCTGAAGAGTTTAATTCGCTTGGCCTATGAAACTGCTGGACAGCAGCCTCCTGAGAGAGTCACGGCTCGTTTCCTCTTCCTGGGCATTCAAAAATGAAGCTTCTGTGGAACAGATTTGCAAGGCTGCAACTAGGTCCTCTCTACACACTTTTTCAAAATTCTATAAATTTGATACTTTTGCCTCAGCTAAGGCTTCTTTTGGGAGAAAGGTTCTTCAAGCAGTGGTGCCTCCCGTTTAGGTTCCCTGTATTGTCCCTCCCTTATCATCTGTGTCCTCTAGCTTGGGTATTGATTCCCAATAGTAATTAGAGATGATCCGTGGACTTACCGTGTCATTAGAAAGAAAACAAAATTTATGCTTACCTGATAAATTTATTTATTTCTTGACAATGTGATTCCCCGGCCCACCCTGTTTATTTAGACAGATTTTTTTTGTGTTGTAAACCTCAGACACCTCTGCACCTTGTTACTTCCTTTCTCTCTTTTACCTTTGGTCGAATGACTGGGGTTGGAGGGAAGGGAGGTGATATTTATCAGCTTTGCTGTGGTGCTCTTTGCATCCTCCTGCAGGCCAGGAGTGATATTCCCAATAGTAATTAGAGATGATCTGTGGACTCGCCGTGTCAAGAAATAAATAAATCTATCAGGTAAGCATACATTTCGTTTATACTGTATGTATGTATGTATGTGTGTGTGTGTGTGTAGCAGTGATTTAAACTTTCTCCCAGCTGATGAGTAGCAACGACTACGAAACAGTCTGTCCTGGGATAGTTTTAAATCACCTTCTTTAACCCTAGCTAAGTCTATAAGCTGTGTGAACAGCAATACTTGGCGTTAAGGGAATCTGCTGAAAAGCAGGCCGAAGTAAAAAGGTGTGTCATTGTGAACCTAATTTACATCTCTTACCCAGAATCCTTTGCTGCATTGTAAATAATGTATTCCAGAGGTTTTCTGTGGGAAAAACAAGCCTTCTGGCTTGTCTAGATTTGTTAATGAGCTTCACAATGAGTTATTTTCTCTCTCTCTCTATCTCTCTCTCTCTATACTTTGCTCTAAGGACCCTATGACCTTTATAAACATCAATGTGTTTTCACCTGCATTTCACTGCCGACAGCTGAGAAATATAGTTTCTGGGTAGCATGTAAAAAGTAAACAAGTGATAATATAGGCAACATCCATCGAAAGATCAAGTTACTCCACCAAATTTGAGTTACCACCATCCTATACAGGCTCTGTCTCTTAAATTAATAGCTGCCACTGATTCCTCTGAGGCTATACCATAACACCCAGCTTAAAAACTATTATATACATCTACTAAAGGGATAGTAAAGTCAGCATTTAATTTTAATAATATGGATGGAACATTTGATTTGAATAAACTTTCCAGCTTCAATTATAAAATTTGTTTTGGTTTCTTGGTATCCTTTGTTGAAGAGCATTCCTGGGTAGGCTCAGGAGCAGCAGTGAGAGCTGACTGGTGATTGGTGGCTGCTCATACATGCCTCTTTTCATTTGCTCACTTGATGTGTTCAGCTAGGTCCTAGTAGTGCATTGCTCCTCCTGAGCTTACCTAGGTTTACTCTTCAACAAAGGATACAAAGAGGACAATGCATATTTTGGTTCAGAACCCTGTCCAGGGTTCTGAACCAAAAATGGGCTGGCTCGTAAGCTTACATTCCTGCCTTTTCAAGTAAAGATAGCAAGAGAACGAAGAAAAACTAATAATAGGCGTAAATTAGAAAGTTGCTTAAAATTGCATGCTCTATATAAATCATGAAAGAAAAATTTGGGGTTAGTATCACTTTAAGGGACAGTAACGTCAAAGTTTAATTTGACGTTACTGTCCCTTAAAGTGATTCTAACCCCAAATGTTTCTTTCATGATTTATATAGAGTATGCAATTTTAAGCAACTTTCTAATTTACGTCTATTATTAGTTTTTCTTCATTCTCTTGCTATCTTTATTTGAAAAGGCAGGAATGGAAGCTTACGAGCCAGCCCATTTTTGGTTCAGAACCCTGGATAGGCTGGCTGATTGGTGGGTACATTTAGCCACCAATTAGCAAGCTGTACCGAGGTGCTGAACCAAAGATAAGACGTTGCTTAAAATTGCATGCTCTATCAGAATTATGAAAGAAAAAAAATTGCGTTCAGTGTCCCTTTAACTAAACAAAATTAACATAAACAAATCAAATACCATGGGAAGAAAGCACATTTGTTAATAGAAGTAAACTGAAAACTTTGTTTTTAATTTGTATGCTTTGTCTGAATAGCAAAAAAACATTTTTGGGTTTTATGCCCCTTTAATAAAATGATATACAATACATGCATATATGTGCATTAGGGACTCTAAATTACCTATATGTTTAACACATTAACAGTCCTGTTTAGGAGCTGTATACGTTACTGTGGTTGGCGTCTACGTGCAACTTGGCTGTCTTGGTTGGCTCACTGACCTAAGCCTATATAAACTAGCAAAAGTAATGCAACGTTTCTATGCTAGAACATGACATTTAGCCTTGGAAAGGCCATCAAGCACCATATTGATGCAAAAGTCATCAAAGCTGAAGCTTTGTTATGTAAAACCATCTCCATATATTTTAAGGTTTAAATAACATTCTATGATTTTATAGTGAGTTGTGTGCTCAGCTATATTTTTGCTTTTTATATATCTGGGTGTGTCACCTGTAGCCAGTGACAGGGCACTTAAATCACAAAACAGGGTATAATAGATAGTGAATCACCTGAATCATTTTCCTCTCTCCGAGTCTTTATGCACATTATTCTTGTATCAAATCATTTTAATTGGTTACAGGTGTTTTACTGCTCTACATAATGTTCGAAAGATTCCGACAGATTTGTCTGTTATTAATAAGCATTTGATATGTGTCCTTGACATGATTATCATTTGTTTCACACTACGCATTCGATTATAAAGACTAAGTACATTATTCATCATTTGTTTTTGTACAGGTGCCTGGACATCAGTCAAATGATGCAGGTTGCAGAGGAGGCCTGTGCTCAGCTGGAGGATGAGTTGCTATGTAAGCGGATCATCTTTGCGTTTTCTGTTGTGTTGTTTTGTGTTACATATTAAGCAACAAAGCCAACTGCATAACGATTACAGTTTCCATCACTACCGATGAGGAAAAAAAGTCTTATTTTATAGTGAGAGAATGGAATACCTTTTTTAAAATTGCAGATGGTGGCTGGTACATCCTTTGTGTAGTTTACTAGTTCTACTTTAAATGCTTTGCCTAATTTTTCTGCATTATGTTTCAGTTTGTGAAGATTGTCGCTTGTACTTCAGAGACTCCTGTCCTCAACATGGGGCTCCAACATTTATCTTGGACACACCTGTCCCAGAAAATGTACCATCGCGAGCTCTGCTCTCCTTACCTGAAGGGCTGGTTGTCAAAGAGAGACCCCAGGGGGGATTTGGGATATGGTGTACAATCCCCGTCATTCCACGTGGCTGCATCTTTGGCCCATATGAAGGAGAAATCATAGTCGAGAGGAATCAGTGCACTGTATACTCTTGGGCGGTAAGAGCAGCTTTGGTTGCCTGAGACCCCATCTTTTTTGTTCATTTTAAATGGAATAAATTGTAACCATTGGCATTAAAGGTTCAATCACCCAAACCATAGAAAACTTATACATGTTTGCAGAATGCAGCATACTGTAAAGTGAGTTTCATCTTTTGATGTTTTTGACAAAATATATCAATGTTTACAATATGTTAAAGGGACAGTCAACACCAGAATTTTTGTTGTTTAAAAAGATAGATAATTCCTTTATTACCCATTCCCCTGTTTTGCATAACCAACATAAGTATAAAAATACACTTTTTACCTCTGCGATTACCTTGTATATAAGCCTCTGAAAACTGCCCCCTTATTTCAGTTCTTTTGACAGACTTGCATTTTAGCCAATCAGTGCTCACTCCTTGGTAACTTCACGTGCGTGAGCTCATTATTATCTATATGAAATACATGAACTAACTCCCTCTAGTGGTGAAAAACTGTCAAAATGTTTTCAGATTAGAGGGGGCCTTCAAGGTCTAAGAAATTAGCATATGAACCTCCTAGGTTTAGCTTTCAACTAAAAATGCTAAAAGAACAAAGCAAAATTGGTGATAAAAGTAAATTGGAAAGTTGTTTAAAATTACATGCCCTATTTGAATCATTAACGTTTTTTTTTTTTTGGACTTGACTGTCCCTTTAACATATAAAAGATGGAAATGGAGAAGTAAACTACTGCACTTTTATTTGAAGTTGTAACTTTTTTTAGAGAGCTTTGCATGGCGTCTTCAGAACAATGACCTAACATTTCCAAAAGCAACAGTTAAGATCCTTCATAAGACAGACTCCTAGGTGCAGTCAAATATATAGGTAAAGATTATATTTTCTCCAACGGTGTGTCCGGTCCACGGCTTCATCCTTACTTGTGGGATATTCTCTTCCCCTACAGGAAATGGCAAAGAGAGCACACAGCAAGAGCTGTCCATATAGCCCCCCCTCTGGCTCCGCCCCCCAGTCATTCTCTTTGCCGCTCTGAACAAGTAGCATCTCCACGGGGATGGTAAAGAGTATGTGGTGTTAGTTGTAGTTTTTTATTTCTTCTATCAAGAGTTTGTTATTTTAAAATAGTGCCGGTTTGTACTATTTACTCTACAACAGAAAATGAAGAAGATTTCTGTTAAAGAGGAATATGATTTTAGCAGTAGTAACTAAAATCCATTGCTGTTCCCACGCAGGGCTGTTGAAACCAGAGAACTTCAGTTGGGGGGAACAGTTTGCAGGCTTATCTGCTTCAGGTATGATCAGTCATATTTCTAACGACATGTTAATGCTAGAAGACTGCCAGTTTTCCCTTAAGGGATAAGTAAGCCATTTTCTTAGACTCATAACAGATTAAGGCTTATAAATGGGCTCTATACTGGTTGACACTATTGTGGGCTAAATCGATTGTTTTATATCATATTTAGATGGCATTTAGAGTGCAAATTTTGTAAAAATCGGACATTGCCTTCATAGTTTTTCAAACTATCAGAAATAAAGTGTGCTTGTTTATTATTTAAAGGGACGGTAACGCTTTTCTTTAAAAACGCTTTTATTGCATTATTAGCCTGCCAAATTCTGTCTAACATGTCTATACCTTCAGATAGCTTATGTTCTGTGTGTATGGAAGCCAAGGTGGTTCCCCCTATTAATGTATGTGCAAATTGTGTCATAGCGTCCAAACAAAGTAAGGACAGTACTGTCACATTTAATAAGATTGCCCAAGATGATTCTTCTAATGAAGGTAGTGGGGATAGTTCATCATCCTCTCCTTCTGTGTCAACACCAGTTTTGCCAGCGCAAGCGATACCTAGTTCATCTAGCGCGCCAATGCTGGTTACTATGCAGCAATTAACTGCAGTAATGGATAATTCTATAGCAAATCTATTATCCAAACTGCCATCCTACCCTAGAAAGCGTGATTGCTCAGTTTTAAATACAGAAGATGAGCAGGTTGGCGCTGAGGACAATTTATCAGTTATACCCTCACATCAATCTGAATTGGCAGTGAGGGAGGGTCTGTCTGAGGGGGAAGTTTCTGATTCAGGAAAAGTTTCTCAGCAGGCAGACACTGATATCGTAACATTTAAATTTAAGTTAGAACATCTCCGCGCCCTGCTTAAGGAGGTCCTAACTACTCTTGATGACTGTGATTCTTTGGTAATTCCAGAGAAATTGTGCAAGATGGACAAATTCTTAGAGGTCCCAGTGCACGCTGATGCTTTTCCGATACCCAAGCGGGTGGCGGACATAGTGACTAAGGAGTGGGAAAAGCCAGGTATACCTTTTTGTTCCACCTCCTATTTTCAAGAAAATGTTCCCCATTGTCGACCCCAGAAGGGACGCATGGCAAACGGTTCCTAAGGTTGAGGGGGCAGTTTCAACGTTAGCTAAGCGCACAACTATTCCTATTGAGGACAGTTGCGCTTTCAAAGATCCTATGGATAAAAAATTGGAAGGATTGCTAAAAAAGATATTTGTTCAGCAAGGTTTCCTTCTTCAACCAATCTCGTGCATTATTCCTGTCACTACGGCAGCGTATTTTTGGTTCGAGGAACTAGAAAATTCGCTCCAAAAAGAGACTCCATATGATGAAGTCATGGACAGAATTCACGCACTAAAGTTGGCTAATTCCTTTATTTTGGATGCCGCTTTCCAATTGGCTAAGTTAGCGGCGAAAAATTCAGGTTTTGCAATAGTGGCGCGCAGAGCGCTTTGGCATTCCAGATATGGATCTGATGGCGTCTCGCCAGAACTCCAAGGTTCCTTGATACGGGTCCAGATCCAGGGATCCCAAGGCGACACTGGTGGTTGCATTAGTGGCGCCTTGGTCGTTCAACCTAGCTTATGTGTTTCCACCGTTCCCTCTCCTTCCCAGGCTTGTAGCCAGGATCAAACAGGAGCAGGCCTTGGTGATTCTAATAGCTCCTGCGTGGCCACGCAGGACTTGGTATGCAGACCTGGTGAATATGTCATCGGCTCCACCATGGAAGCTACCTTTGAGGCAGGATCTTCTAGTACAAGGTCCATTCGAACATCCAAATCTAGTCTCTCTCCAACTGACTGCTTGGAAATTGAACGCTTGATTCTATCTAAGCGTGGGTTTTCTGACTCGGTTATAGATACTCTGGTTCAGGCCAGAAAGCCTGTGACTAGGAAAATTTACCATAAGATATGGCAAAAATATATGTGTTGGTGCAGATCCAAGGGTTACTCTTGGAGTAAAATTAAAATTCCAAGGATACTTTCCTTTCTCCAAGAGGGCTTGGATAAAGGTTTGTCAGCTAGTTCTCTAAAAGGACAGATATCTGCTCTGTCGGTTTTGTTGCACAAACGTCTGGCAGCCGTGCCAGATATACAGGCGTTTGTACAGGCGTTAGTCAGGATCAAGCCTGTCTATAGACCTATGACTCCTCCATGGAGTCTAAACTTAGTTCTTTCAGTTCTTCAGGGGGTTCCTTTTGAACCCATGCATTCCATAGATATTAAGTTACTATCTTGGAAAGTTCTGTTTTTGGTTGCTATTTCTTCTGCTAGAAGAGTTTCTGAATTATCTGCTTTGCAGTGTACTTCTCCCTATCTGATTTTCCATACAGATAAGGTAGTTTTACGTACCAAGCCTGGTTTTCTTCCAAAGGTCGTTTCTAACAGGAATATTAACCAGGAAATTGTTGTTCCTTCTCTGTGTCCGAATCCAGTTTCAAAGAAGGAACGTTTGTTACACAATCTAGATGTGGTCCGTGCTTTAAAGTTCTATTTAGAAGCAACAAAGGATTTCAGACAGACATCATCCTTGTTTGTTGTGTATTCTGGTAAGAGGAGAGGGCAGAAAGCTACTGCTACCTCTCTTTCTTTTTGGCTGAAAAGCATCATCCGATTGGCTTATGAGACTGCCGGACGGCAGCATCCTGAACGAATTACAGCTCATTCTACTAGAGCTGTGGCTTCCACATGGGCCTTCAAGAACGAGACTTCTGTTGATCAGATCTGTAAGGCAGTGATTTGGTCTTCTCGGCATACTTTTGCCAAATTTTACAAATTCGATACTTATGCTTCTTCGGAGGCTATTTTTGGGAGAAAGGTTTTGCAAGCCGTGGTGCCTTCCGTTTAGGTAACCTGGTTTGCTCCCTCCCTTCATCCGTGTCCTAAAGCTTTGGTATTGGTTCCCACAAGTAAGGATGAAGCCGTGGACCGGACACACCAATGTTGGAGAAAACAGAATTTATGTTCACCTGATAAATTTCTTTCTCCAACGGTGTGTCCGGTCCACGGCCCGCCCTGGTTTTTAATCAGGTTTGAAAAATTTCTTTCTTTATACACTAGTCACCACGGCACCCTATAGTTTCTCCTTTTTCTCCTAACCGTCGGTCGAATGACTGGGGGGCGGAGCCAGAGGGGGGGCTATATGGATAGCTCTTACTGTGTGCTCTCTTTGCCATTTCCTGTAGGGGAAGAGAATATCCCACAAGTAAGGATGAAGCCGTGGACCGGACACACCGTTGGAGAAAGAAATTTATCAGGTAAACATAAATTCTGTTATTGTATCTTTCTAATTCTTTTTTTTTTTTTTCCAGGTGCGTGACAGTGGATCTTATTTTTACATTGATGCCACAAATGACTCAAAATCTAGCTGGATGAGGTAGGCCTAGTAGTTAAAGGGACAGTGCACTCTATCTTTTTTATTGCTTACAAAGATAGATAATGACTTTATTACCCATTCTCCAGCTTTGCAAAACCAACATTGTTATATTAATATACTTTATAACCTCTAAGTTTGCCTGTTTCTAAGCCCCAGTAGGCCGCCTCTAATCTCATTGCTTTTTAAATCTTGCACAACAGCAAGACAGTGCTAGTTTGTGTGTGCCTTATAGATAACATTCTGCTCCTTCCCATGGAGAACGATAATGGTTATACAAAGTATATTAATATAGTAGTGTTAGTTGTGCAAAATTGGAGAATGGATACTAAAGATATTATCTGTTTAAATAATACCAGTTTTCAATTAGATTGTCCCTTTAAATTCACAGCAATATACACTTAAAGGGACAGTATACACTCATTTTCATATAACTGCATGTAATAGACACTACTATAAAGAATAAGATGCACAGATACTGCTATAAAAAACCAGTATAAAATGGTTTAAAAACGTACTTAGAAGCTCTCAGTTTAGCTCTGTTGAAAAGGTAGTTGGAAAGCCCACTGCAAGTGGGAAATAAGACACTCCCCCCTCCCCCTTCTTTTGCATATGAAAAGACCCTTTACACAAACAGGAGCAAGCTGAAGTAGGTAGCTGACGGTATTCTCATAAAACTTTGGGGCTTGGTTAGGAGTCTGAAAATCAGAGCAATGTTATTTAAAAATAAACAAAACTATACATTTTTTTTAAAAAAAACTTTATGGGCTTTATAAATAGATCATCTACAAAATATTTATGCAAAGAAAAAATGAGTGTATAATGGCCCTCTAATGTTTTTACGTTTTTCTTGCAAAATGGTTAGTTTTTTTTTTTTTTAAAGGGTGGAATGAAAAAAACAACACTTTCTCCAACATTGGTGTGTCCGGTCCACGGCATCATCCATAACTTGTGGGAATATCTCTTCCCCAACAGGAAATGGCAAAGAGTACAGCAAAAGCTGTCCATATAGTCCCTCCTAGGCTCCGCCCACCCCAGTCATTCTCTTTGCCGTTGCACAGGCAACATCTCCACGGAGATGGTTAAGAGTATGTGGTGTTTAGTTGTAGTTTTTTATTCTACTATCAAGAGTTTGTTATTTTAAAATAGTGCTGGTATGTACTATTTACTCTGAAACAGAAAAAGATGAAGAGTTCTGTTTGTGAGAGGAATATGATTTTAGCAGCAGTAACTAAAATCGTTTGCTGTTTCCACATAGGACTGTTGAGATGAAATAACTTCAGTTGGGGGAAACAGTTAGCAGACTTTTCTGCTTAAGGTATGACTAGCCATATTTCTAACAAGACTGTGTAATGCTGGAAGGCTGTCATTTCCCCTCATGGGGACCGGTAAGCCATTTTCTTAGTCTCAAACAGAATAAAGGGCTTAATATGGGCTATAAAGCTGGTAGACACTTTATGGGCAAGATCGATTGCTTTATTTGGGCATTTTATACAGATTGAGGTTGATTTTCACACTTATAAACTTTGGGGAACGTTTTTTAACGTCAGGCACTGGTTTAGACACCTTTTCAGTCAGGAAGGGCCTTCACTGTAGTAGGCTGAGCCTCATTTTCGCGCCATTACTGCGCAGTTACTTTTGAGAGCAGGACATGCAGCTGCATGTGTGTGGATCTGAAAGTAGTTGAAAAGGTTCCTAGAAGGCTTCATTTGGTATCGTATTCCCCCCTGGGTTTGGTAAAGTCGCAGCAAAGGCTGTAGCTGGGACTGTAGAGGGGTTAAAACTGTAACCGGCTCCAGGTTTCTTCATTGTAAGGGTTAAAGCTCTGAAATGCAATGCTTTGAATGCTTTAAGACACTGTGGTGAAAATTTGGTAAAATTTGAACAATTCCTTCATTGTTTTTCACATATTCAGTAATAAAGTGTGCCCTGTTTAAAATTTAAAGAGACAGTAACGTTTTTAATTTAAAACGTTTTTTGTGTTTTTTGGACAAGTTTAAGCCTGTTTAACATGTCTGTACCTTCAGATAAGCTATGTTCTGTATGTATGGAAGCCAGTGTGTCTCCCCCTGCCATAGCGTCCAAACAAAGTAAGGACAGTATTGCCACAAATAGTAAAGTTGCCCAAGATGATTCATCAGAAGAAGAGAGTAAACATAGTTCTACTTCATCTCACTCTGTGTCTACACCAGTTTTGCCCACGCAGGAAACTCCTAGTACTTCTAGCTCGCCAATGCTGGTTACTATGCAACAATTGGCGACAGTAATGGATAACTCCATAGCTAATTTTTTATCCAAAATGCCTGCATTTCAGAGAAAGCGCGATTGCTCTGTTTTAAACACTGTAGAGCAGGAGGGCGCTGATGATAATTGCTCTGTCATACCCTCACACCATTCTGAAGGGGCCATGAGGGAGGTTTTGTCAGATGGGGAAATTTCAGATTCAGGTAGAATTTCTCAACAGGCAGAACCTGATGTTGTGACATTTAAATTTAAGTTAAAACATCTCCGCGCACTGCTTAAGGAGGTGTTATCTACTCTGGATGATTGTGACAACCTGGTCATTCCAGAAAAATTGTGTAAGATGGACAAGTTCCTAGAGGTTCCGGTGCACCCCGACGCTTTTCCTATACCCAAGCGGGTGGCGGACATAGTGAACAAGGAGTGGGAGAAGCCCGGCATACCTTTTGTTCCCCCTCCTATATTTAAGAAATTATTTCCTATGGTCGACCCCAGAAAGGACTTATGGCAGACAGTCCCTAAGGTCGAGGGGGCAGTTTCTACACTAAACAAGCGCACTACTATTCCTATCGAGGATAATTGTGCTTTCAAAGATCCTATGGATAAAAAATTGGAGGGTTTGCTTAAAAAGATTTTTGTTCAGCAAAGTTACCTCCTGCAACCTATTTCGTGCATTGTTCCTGTCACTACAGCAGCGTGGTTCTGGTTCGAGGAACTAGAAAAGTCGCTCAATAGAGAGACTCCGTATGAGGAGGTTATGGACAGAATACACAGCACTTAAGTTAGCTAATTCCTTTATTTTAGATGCCGCTTTGCAGTTAGCTAGATTAGCGGCGAAAAATTCTGGGTTTGAAATTGTGGCGCGCAGAGCTCTCTGGCTAAAGTCTTGGTCAGCGGATGTATCTTCCAAGACAAAATTGCTTAATATCCCTTTCAAGGGTAAAACCCTTTTTGGACCAGAGTTGAAAGAGATTATCTCAGATATCACTGGGGGTAAGGGCCATGCCCTTCCACAAGATAGGCCTTTCAAGGCCAAGAATAAGTCTAATTTTCGTTCCTTTCGCAATTTCAGGAACGGACCGGCCTCCAACTCTGCATCTTCTAGACAAGAAGGTAATGCTTCGCAGACCAAACCAGCTTGGAAACTGATTCAAGGCTGGAACAAGGGTAAACAGGCCAAGAAGCCTGCTGCTGCTACCAAAACAGCATGAAGGAGCAGCCCCCGATCCGGGACCGGATCTAGTAGGGGGCAGACTCTCTTTCTTTGCTCAGGCTTGGGCAAGAGATGTTCAGGATCCCTGGGCACTAGAAATAGTTTCTCAGGGTTATCTTCTGGAATTCAAGGAACTACCCCCAAGGGGAAGGTTCCACATGTCTCACTTATCTTCAAACCAAATAAAGAGACAGTCATTCTTACATTGTGTAGAAGACCTGTTAAAAATGGGATTGATACACCCAGTTCCAACTGTGGAACAAGGACTGGGTTTTTACTCAAATCTGTTTGTAGTTCCCAAAAAAGAGGGAACCTTCAGACCAATTCTGGATTTAAAGATTCTAAACAAATTTCTCAAAGCACCATCGTTCAAAATGGAAACTATCCGAACGATTTTACCCTCAATCCAGGAGGGTCAATTTATGACTACCGTGGATTTAAAGGATGCGTATCTACATATTCCTATCCACAAAGATCATCATCAGTTCCTAAGGTTCGCCTTTCTGGACAAACATTACCAGTTTGTGGCTCTTCCATTCGGGCTAGCCACTGCTCCAAGGATTTTCACAAAGGTACTCGGGTCCCTTCTAGCGGTTCTAAGACCAAGGGGCATTGCAGTGGCACCTTACTTGGACGACATTCTGATACAAGCGTCGTCTCTTTCAAGGGCAAAGGCTCACACAGACATCGTTCTGGCCTTTCTCAGATCTCACGGCTGGAAGGTGAACATAGAAAAAAGTTCCCTGTCTCCGTCGACAAGAGTCCCCTTCTTGGGGACAATAATAGATTGGTTAGAAATGAAGATTTCTTTCATGTAATTAACAAGAGTCCATGAGCTAGTGACGTATGGGATATACATTCCTACCAGGAGGGGCAAAGTTTCCCAAACCTTAAAATGCCTATAAATACACCCCTCACCACACCCACAAATCAGTTTTACAAACTTTGCCTCCAAGGGAGGTGGTGAAGTAAGTTTGTGCTAGATTCTACGTTGATATGCGCTCCGCAGCAAGTTGGAGCCCGGTTTTCCTCTCAGCGTGCAGTGAATGTCAGAGGGATGTGAAGAGAGTATTGCCTATTGAATGCAGTGATCTCCTTCTACGGGGTCTATTTCATAAGGTTCTCTGTTATCGGTCGTAGAGATTCATCTCTTACCTCCCTTTTCAGATCGACGATATACTCTTATATTTACCATTTCCTCTACTGATTCTCGTTTCAGTACTGGTTTGGCTTTCTACAAACATGTAGATGAGTGTCCTGGGGTAAGTAAGTCTTATTTTCTGTGACACTCTAAGCTATGGTTGGGCACTTTATTTATAAAGTTCTAAATATATGTATTCAAACATTTATTTGCCTTGACTCAGAATGTTCAACTTTCCTTATTTCCAGACAGTCAGTTTCATATTTGGGATTATGCATTGAATTATCATATTTTTTCTTACCTCAAAAATTTGACTTTTTTCCCTGTGGGCTGTTAGGCTCGCGGGGGCTGAAAATGCTTCATTTTATTGCGTCATTCTTGGCGCGGACTTTTTTGGCGCAAAAATTATTTTCCGTTTCCGGCGTCATACGTGTCGCCGGAAGTTGCGTCATTTTTTGACGTTATTTTGCGTCAAAGATGTCGGCGTTCCGGATGTGGCGTCATTTTTGGCGCCAAAAGCATTTAGGCGCCAAATAATGTGGGCGTCTTTTTTGGCGCTAAAAAATATGGGCGTCATTTTTGTCTCCACATTATTTAAGTCTCATTATTTATTGCTTCTGGTTGCTAGAAGCTTGTTCACTGGCATTTTTTTCCCATTCCTGAAACTGTCATTTAAGGAATTTGATCAATTTTGCTTTATATGTTGTTTTTTCTTTTACATATTGCAAGATGTTCCACGTTGCAACTGAGTCAGAAGTTACTACAGGAAAATCACTGCACAGTGCTGGAGCTACCAAGCTAAGTCTGCTATCACTTTTGGTATCTGTTTCTCCAGCTGTTATTTGTATTGCATGTCATGTCAAACTTATTAATGCAGATAAAATTTCCTTTAGTACTGTTACATTACCTGTTGCTGTCCGTCAACATCTAATTTTCAGAGTGTTCCTGATAACATAAGAGATTTTATTTTTTAAATCCATTAAGAAGGTTATGTCTGTTATTTCTCCTTCTAGTATACATAAAAGTCTTTTAAAACTTCTCTTTTTTTCAGATGAATTTTTAAATGAACATCATCATTCTGATACTGATAATGGTTCTTCTGGTTCAGAGGTTTCTGTCTCAGAGGTTGATGCTGATAAATCTTTGTATTTGTTCAAGATGGAATTTATTCGTTCTTTACTTAAAGAAGTGTTATTTGCATTAGAAATAGAGGATTCTGGTCCTCTTGATACTAAATGTAAACGTTTAAATAAGGTTTTTAAATCTCCTGTAGTTATTTCAGAAGTGTTTTATCTCCCTGATGCTATTTCTGAAGTAATTTCCAGGGAATGGAATAATTTGGGTAATTTATTTACTCCTTCTAGACGTTTAAGCAAATTATATCCTGTGCCATCTGACAGATTAGAGTTTGTTGGGACAAAAATCCCTAAGGTTATGGGGCTGTCTCTACTCCTGCTAATGTACTACTATTCCTATGGCAGATAGTACTTC
The DNA here is from genome assembly GCF_027579735.1 of Bombina bombina. Lineage (NCBI taxonomy): Eukaryota > Metazoa > Chordata > Amphibia > Anura > Bombinatoridae > Bombina > Bombina bombina. The sequence goes on from NC_069506.1 coordinate 204,504,749, forward strand.
ATTTAAGGATCCTTTAGATAGGAAAATTGAATCCTTTCTAAGAAAAGCTTACTTATGTTCAGGTAATCTTCTTAGACCTGCTATATTTTTAGCGGATGTTGCTGCAGCTTCAACTTTTTGGTTAGAAGCTTTAGCGCAACAAGTAACAGATCATAATTTTATAGCATTATTATTATTCTATAACATGCTAATAAATTTTATTGGTGATATCATCTTTTGATATCATTAGAGTTGATGTCAGGTATATGTCTCTAGCTATTTTAGCTAGAAAAGCTTTATGGATTAAACTTGGAATGCTGACATGTCTTCTAAGTCAACTTTGCTTTCCCTTTCTTTCCAGGGTAAATAATCATTTCGTTCCTTTCCTAAGCCTGATCCTTCATCCTCAGGAGCGGTATCAGTTTGGAAACTATTTCCAGTTTGGAATATATCCAAGCCTTATAGAAACCTATAGCCAGCTCCTAAGTACCTATGAAGGTGCGGCCCTTATTCCAGCTCAGCTGGTATGGGGCAGATTACGTTTTCTTCAAAGAAATTTGGATCAATTCCGTTCTTAATCTCTGGTTTCAGAAACATTGTTTCAGAAAGGTACAGAATTGGCTTCAAGTTAAGGCCTCCTGCTAAGAGATTCTTTTCTTTCCCGTGTCCCAATTGACACAGCAAGGCTCAGCATTTCTGAAATGTGTTTCAGATCTAGAGTTGGCTGGAGTATTTATGCCAGTTCCAGTTCTGGAACAGGGGCTGGGGTTTTATTTTATCTCTTCATTGTACCAAAGAAGGTCAATTCCTTCAGACCAGTTCTGGATCTATCATTATTGAATCGTTATGTTAGGATACCAACATTCAAGATGGTTACTGTAGGACTATCTTGCCTTTTGTTTAGCAAGGGCATTATATATCTACAATAGATTTACAGGATGTGTATCTGCATATTCCGATTCATCCAGATCACTTTTAGTGTCTGAGATTCTCTTTTTAGACAAGCATTACCAGTTTTGTGGCTCTACTATTTGGCCTAGCCTCAGTTCCAAGAATTTTTTTCAAAGGTTCTCGGTGCCCTTCTTTCTGTAATCAGAGAATAGGGTTTTGGTATTTCCTTATTTGGACGATATCTTGGTACTTGCTCAGTCTTCTCATTTTCGAAGAATCTCATTCGAATCGACTTGTGTTGTTTCTTCAAGTTCATGGTTGGAGGATCAATTTACCAATCAGTTTATTGATTCCTCAGACAAGGGTAACCTTTTTAGGTTTCTAGATAAATTCAGTGTCTATGACTCTGTCCTTGTCAGACAAGAGAAGTTTAACATTGATATCAGCTTGTCAAAACCTTCAGTCACAATCATTCCCTTTGGTAGTCTTATGCATGGAAATGTTGGATCTTAGGACTGCCGCATCAGATGCGATCTCCTTTGCTCGTTTTCACATGCGACCTCTTCAGCTCTGTATGCTGAACCAATGGTGCAGGGATTACTCAAAGATATCTCAATTAATATCTTTAAACCGATTTTACGACACTCTCTGACATGGTGGACAGATCACCATCGTTTAGTTCAGGGGGCTTCTTTGTTCTTCCGACCTGGACTATAATCTCAACAGATACGAGTCTTACAGGTTGGGGAGCTGTGTGGGGGTATCTGACGGCACAAGGGGTTTGGGAATCTCAGGAGGTGAGATTTCCGATCAATATTTTGGAACCCCGTGCAATTTTCAGAGCTCTTCAGTCTTGGCCTCTTCTGAAGAGAGAGTTGTTCATTGTTTTCAGATAAGACATTGTCACAACTGTGGCATACATCAATCATCAAGGAGGGACTCACAGTCCTCTGGCTATGAAAGAAGTATCTCGAATTTTGGTTTGGGCGGAATCCAGCTCCTGTCTAATCTCTGCGGTTTATATCCCAGGTATGGACAGTTGGAAAGCGGATTATCTCAGTCGCCAAACGTTGCATCCGGGCGAATGGTCTCTTCACCCAGAGGTATTTCTTCAGATTGTTCAAATGTGGGAACTTCCAGAAATAGTTCTGATGGCTTCTCATCTAAACAAGAAACTTCCCAGGTATCTGTCCAGATCCCGGGATCCTCAGGCGGAGGCAGTGGATGCATTTTCACTTCCTTGGAAGTATCATCCTGCCTATATCTTTCCGCCTCTAGTTCTTCTTCCAAGAGTAATCTCCAAGATTCTGAAGGAATGCTCGTTTGTTCTGCTGGTAGCTCCGGCATGGCCTCACAGGTTTTGGTATGCGGATCTTGTCCGGATGGCCTCTTGCCAACCGTGGACTCTTCCGTTAAGACCAGACCTTTTGTCTCAAGGTCCTTTTTTCCATCAGGATCTGAAATCCTGAAATTTAAAGGTATGGAGATTGAACGCTTGATTCTTGGTCAAAGAGGTTTCTCTGACTCTGTGATTAATACTATGTTACAGGCTCGTACATCTGTATCCAGAGAGATATATTATAGAGTCTGGAAGACTTATATTTCTTGGTGTCTTTCTCATCATTTTTCTTGGCATTCTTTTAGAATACCGAGAATATTACAATTTCTTCAGGATGGTTTAGATAAGGGTTTGTCCGCAAGTTCCTTGAAAGGTCAAATCTCTGCTCTTTCTGTTCTTTTTCACAGAAAGATTGCTATTCTTCCTGATATTCATTGTTTTGTACAAGCTTTGGTTTGTATAAAGCCTGTCATTAAGTCAATTTCTCCTCCTTGGAGTTTGAATTTGGTTCTGGGGGCTCTTCAAGCTCCTCCATTTGAACCTATGCATTCATTGGATATTAAATTACTTTCTTGGAAAGTTTTGTTCCTTTTGGCCATCTCTTCTGCCAGAAGAGTTTCTGAATTATCTGCTCTTTCTTATGAGTCTCCTTTTCTGATTCTTCATCAGGATAAGGCGGTGTTGCGAACTTCTTTTGAATTTTTACCTAAAGTTGTGAATTCCAACAACATTAGTAGAGAAATTGTGGTTCCTTCATTATGTCCTAATCCTAAGAATTCTAAGGAGAAATCGTTGCATTCTTTGGATGTTGTTAGAGCTTTGAAATATTATGTTGAAGCTACGAAATCTTTCTGTAAGACTTCTAGTCTATTTGTTATCTTTTCCGGTTCTAGGAAAGGCCAGAAAGCTTCTGCCATTTCTTTGGCATCTTGGTTGAAATCTTTAATTCATCTTGCCTATGTTGAGTCGGGTAAAATTCCGCCTCAGAGAATTACAGCTCATTCTACTAGGTCAGTATCTACTTCCTGGGCGTTTAGGAATGAAGCTTCGGTTGACCAGATCTGCAAAGCAGCAACTTGGTCCTCTTTGCATACTTTTACTAAATTCTACCATTTTGATGTATTTTCTTCTTCTGAAGCAGTTTTTGGTAGAAAAGTTCTTCAGGCAGCGGTTTCAGTTTGAATCTTCTGCTTATGTTTTTTGTTAAACTTTATTTTGGGTGTGGATTATTTTCAGCAGGAATTGGCTGTCTTTATTTTATCCCTCCCTCTCTAGTGACTCTTGTGTGGAAAGATCCACATCTTGGGTAGTCATTATCCCATACGTCACTAGCTCATGGACTCTTGTTAATTACATGAAAGAAAACATAATTTATGTAAGAACTTACCTGATAAATTCATTTCTTTCATATTAACAAGAGTCCATGAGGCCCACCCTTTGTTGGGGTGGTTATGATTTTGTATAAAGCACAATTATTCCAATTCCTTATTTTATATGCTTCGCACTTTTTTTCTTATCACCCCACTTCTTGGCTATTCGTTAAACTGATTTGTGGGTGTGGTGAGGGGTGTATTTATAGGCATTTTAAGGTTTGGGAAACTTTGCCCCTCCTGGTAGGAATGTATATCCCATACGTCACTAGCTCATGGACTCTTGTTAATATGAAAGAAATGAATTTATCAGGTAAGTTCTTACATAAATTATGTTTTTCCTGACAGAGGTCAGAAAGTCAAAGCTTCTAAACGCTTGTCAAGTTCTTCACTCTCTTCCACGACCTTCCATAGCTCAGTGCATGGAAGTAGTAGGGTTGATGGTTGCAGCAATGGACATAGTTCCTTTTGCGCGAATTCATCTAAGACCATTACAACTGTGCATGCTCAAACAGTGGAATGGGGATTATACAGACTTGTCTCCAGTGATTCAAGTAGATCAGAAGACCAGAGACTCACTACGTTGGTGGCTAACCCAGGATCACCTGTCCCAGGGAATGAGCTTCCGCAGACCAGAGTGGGTCATCGTCACGACCGACGCCAGTCTAGTGGGCTGGGGCGCGGTCTGGGACTCCCTGAAAGCTCAGGGTCTATGGTCTCGGGAAGAATCTCTTTTCCCGATAAACATTCTGGAACTGAGAGCGATATTCAATACTCTCAATGCTTGGCCTCAGCTAGCAAAGGCCAGATTCATAAGATTCCAATCAGACAACATGACGACAGTCGCTTACATCAACCATCAGGGGGGAACAAGGAGTTCCCTGGCGATGAGAGAAGTGACCAAGATCATAAAATGGGCGGAGGATCACTCCTGCCACCTATCTGAGATCCACATCCCAGGAGTGGAAAACTGGGAGGCGGATTATCTGAGTCGTCAGACATTCCATCCGGGGGAGTGGGAACTCCACCAGGAGATATTTGCCCAGTTGACGCAATTATGGGGCATTCCAGACATGGATCTGATGGCGTCTCGTCAGAACTTCAAAGTTCCTTGCTACGGGTCCAGATCCAGGGATCCCAGGGCGACTCTAGTGGATGCATTAGTAGCGCCTTGGACCTTCAACCTAGCTTATGTTTTTCCACCGTTTCCTCTCATTCCCAGGCTGGTAGCCAGGATCAAACAGGAGAGGGCCTCAGTGATTTTGATAGCTCCCGCGTGGCCACGCAGGACTTGGTATGCAGACCTGGTGAATATGTCATCGGCTCCACCATGGAAGCTACCTTTGAGGCAGGATCTTCTAGTACAGGGTCCATTCGAACATCCAAATCTAGTCTCTCTCCAGCTGACGGCTTGGAAATTGAACGCTTGATTTTATCTAAGCGTGGGTTTTCGGATTCTGTGATAGATACTCTGGTACAAGCCAGAAAACCTGTAACTAGAAAGATTTACCATAAAATATGGAAAAGATATATCGGTTGGTGTGAATCCAAGGGATTCTCATGGAGTAAGATCATAATTCCTAGGATCCTTTCCTTCCTACAAGAGGGTTTGGATAAGGGATTATCAGCGAGTTCTCTAAAGGGACAGATTTCTGCTTTATCTGTCTTGTTACACAAACGACTGGCAGCTGTGCCAGATGTTCAAGCTTTTGTTCAGGCTTTGGTCGGGATCAAGCCTGTTTACAGACCGTTGACTCCTCCCTGGAGTTTAAATTTAGTTCTTTCAGTTCTCCAAGGGGTTCCGTTTGAACCTTTACATTCCATAGATATTAAGTTGTTATCTTGGAAAGTTTTGTTTTTGGTTGCTATCTCTTCTGCTAGAAGAGTTTCTGAGTTATCTGCTCTGCAGTGTCCTCCGCCCTATCTGGTGTTCCATTCAGATAAGGTCGTTTTGCGTACTAAACCTGGTTTTCTTCCAAAGGTTGTTTCCAACAAGAATATTAACCAGGAAATAGTTGTGCCTTCTTTGTGTCCGAATCCAGTTTCAAAGAAGGAACGTTTGTTACACAATTTAGATGTAGTCCGTGCTTTAAAGTTTTATCTAGAAGCAACAAAGGATTTCAGACAAACATCTTCTCTGTTTGTCGTCTATTCTGGTAAAAGGAGAGGTCAAAAAGCTACTGCTACCTCTCTTTCCTTTTGGCTGAAAAGCATCATCCGATTGGCTTATGAGACTGCCGGACGGCAGCCTCCTGAAAGAATCACAGCTCACTCTACTAGGGCTGTGGCTTCCACATGGGCCTTCAAGAACGAGGCTTCTGTTGATCAGATATGTAAGGCAGCAACTTGGTCTTCCCTGCACACTTTTGCCAAATTCTACAAATTTGATACTTTTGCTTCTTCGGAGGCTATCTTTGGGAGAAAGGTTTTGCAAGCCTTCCGTTTAGGTAACCTGATTGGCTCCCTCCCTTCATCCGTGTCCTAAAGCTTTGGTATTGGTTCCCACAAGTTATGGATGACGCCGTGGACCGGACACACCAATGTTGGAGAAAACAGAATTTATGCTTACCTGATAAATTACTTTCTCCAACGGTGTGTCCGGTCCACGGCCCGCCCTGGTTTTTTAATCAGGTTTGATGAATTTATTTCTTTAACTACAGTCACCACGGCACCCTATGGTTTCTCCTGTTTTTCTCCTGTCCGTCGGTCGAATGACTGGGGTGGGCGGAGCCTAGGAGGGACTATATGGACAGTTTTTGCTGTGCTCTTTGCCATTTCCTGTTGGGGAAGAGATATTCCCACAAGTTATGGATGACGCCGTGGACCGGACACACCGTTGGAGAAAGTAATTTATCAGGTAAGCATAAATTCTGTTTTGTTTGTTGCAATAAAAATCCTATAATTCTGTATCTTAAATTTTTAGATTAGACCTGGATAAAACAATGCTTATGACTACTGTAGAAATTTTGGTATTTCTATTTACTGTATGGAACTTGCTTCATTAACCATCTCTAGTTCTGAAATGTAATTTTGTATTCTCCCCTTTAGGTATGTGGCATGTGCATCCACAGAGGAAGAACACAACCTCACTGTGTTTCAGTATCGGGGTAAAATTTATTACAGAGCCTGTCAAGTAATTCCTTCAGGCACAGAGCTGCTGGTTTGGATAGGGGAGGAGTATGCCCGAACCTTAGGACTTAAATTGGGTAAAGCAATGGCCTTCAATGTTTGCTCTGCCATTTAAAGCTATTTAGTATGTAGTGTTCCAGATGCCTACCTAGGTATCTCTTTAACACAGAATATCATGGGAACAAAGCAAATTTGATAATAGAAGTACATTGAAAACTTTTTTTTAAATGGTATGATCTGTCTGAATCACAAAATACATTTTGGGTTTCATATCCCTTTAATGGTATTATTTTGTAAATCAGATTCAAGTTTCTGATAATTTGGCAATGATCATATAACTTTGTGAAGCCAACTTTATGTAAAAAAAAAAACATGTTTTGTTTGTGGTTCATTACCATGAATTAACATATTAAAAAGCATATAGAATCTTTTCAATTTACATGGTCTGCTAAAGTCCCTAGGACATGTGTGGTTTCCTCAGTAATCACTAACATTTGATGTATAATTACAAAGCGCACGCACATGTGCTTAGTTTCCAAGGAATTTAGATGAGTCAGTCATGCACTTTGTCACAGTGAAATGTACAGATCATTAAAGCAGTGTCCCATGTTTCGTTAAAGGAACATGGCATTATTAATTCTCTGAAGGTGCATAAATGTAGTAGTGTTTGCTTTAAGATGAAAATATTGGTGCTATTTTCAGGTAGAAAAATAAGTTTAATAATGTTAAATAAAAGGGACAGAAAACCCGCGCATTTTCTTTCATTATTTGTGTAGAACATATTTTAAACAACTTTCCAATTTACTTCTATTATCACATTTGCTGGCAGCTAGCTGAATACATCTAGTTAGCCAATCACAAAAGACAAATGTGTGCAGGCACCATTCAGCAGCTAGCTACCACTAGTGTAGGATATGTGCGTATCCTTTTTCAATAAGGGATATCAATAGAACGAAGCGCATTTGAAAATAGAAGTATTTTTTTTAAATTAAAGTGTTTTAAAATGTCATGCTCTGTCAGAATAGTCTTGGTAGCTATACTGTTTTAATGGGTACTTTTTATGCCTCTTCTGTTCATTAATACTAATGCATAAAAGCATTTTGTCAATGTTATTTACTTACTGTGAAAAGGTTTATAGTGGTCACTTTTCTATTGTCAGGATAGTGTAAAACATAATAACATAATACATAGAAGTGCAGAAGGTTACATTTGCACACAATCCCCTAATAACAACCAGTGGTATTTAAAAAATAAAATAATAATAATCTACAAAGCAATAGAACTTCATTAAAGTGACTTATACATGATGCTATTATACAAATCCAGAAGCCAGGGAGCCATTGCTTCTAAACCTCTTGTTCTGGCTCTTATCTTCTTGGATTCTTCTACCTACATCTCCATATGACCTAAACCCCTGTTTCTTTCATGTAATTGGCAAGAGTCCATGAGCTAATGTTTTTAATTTGAACATTTTTTGTTCTTTGTTAAGGAATTTTTTTTATTTATAGCTTTTAGGAGTCTAGTCCTCCTATTAAATATCGGCTGGATTACGAGTTTTGCATTATGAGTGAAAAAGAAGCGTTATGGCTCTTTTTCACTACCGCTGGTATTACGAGTCTTGCAGGTATATCTTTACCGCACACTTTTTTGGCTGTAAGGCAACTTAACTACTGGAACAGCCAATAGAATGCAAGCTCAATCCTGTTGGCTGATTGCATCAGCCAGTAGGATTTTTTCAACTTTAATTCCAATTGGCTGATAGAATTCTATCAGCCAATCGGAATTCAAGGGACGCCATCTTGGATGACGTCCCTTAAAGGAACCTTCATTCTTCAGTAGCCGTCGAAAGAAGAGGATGCTCCGCGCCAGATGTCTTGACTTCTGCCCGCCTAGAGGACCACTTCTTGCCGCTTGCATGAAGACTTCTCCCGGCTTGATGAGGATGGATGTCCGGTCTTCAAAAACTGTAAGTGGATCTTCGGGGGTTAGTGTTAGGTTTTTTTAAGGGTTTATTGGGTGGGTTTTATTTTTAGATTAGGGACTTTGGGCAATGGAAAAGAGCTAAATGCCCTTTTAAGGGCAATGCCCATCCAAATGCCCTTTTCAGGTCAATGGGGAGCTTAGGTGTTTTAGATAGGATTTTATTTGGGGGGTTTGGTTGTGTGGGTGGGGGGTTTTACTGTTGGGGGGTTGTTTGTATTTTTTTTACAGGTAAAAGAGCTGATTTCTTTGGGGCAATGCCCCGCAAAATGCCCTTTTAAGTGGTATTGGCAGTTTAGTTTAGGCTAGGGTCTTTTTTATTTTGGGGGGCTTTTTTATTTTGATAGGGCTATTAGATTAGGTGTAATTAGTTTAAATATTTGATCATTTCTTTTTCATTTTGTGTAATTTAGTTAATTGTATTTAATTAATGTAATTGATTTAATTGTAGTGTAATGTTAGGTATTAGTGTAAGACAGGCTAGGTTTTATTTTACAGGTAAATTTGTATTTATTTTAACTAGGTAGTTAGTAAATAGTTAATAACTATTTACTAACTAGTCTATCTAGTGTCGGGGGCTGAAGATTAGGGATTAATAAGTATAATGTAGGTGGCGGCGATGTCGGGGGCGGCAGATTAGGGGTGTTTAGACTCAGGGTTTATGTTAGGGTGTTAGGTGTAAACATAACTTTTCTTTCCCCATAGGAATCAATGGGGCTGCGTTACGGAGCTTTACGCGCCTTTATTGCAGGTGTTAGGCTTTTTTTTAGCTGGCTCTCCCCATTGATGTCTAAAACCAGCTCAAAGCAGTGCTGATATTTGGGTGCGGTATGGAGCTCAATGAAGCTCAACGCTGCCATATTGCCTGCTAACGCCAGGTTTTTGCAAACCTGTAATAGCAGCGCTATAGGGAGGTGAGCGGTGGAAATAACTTGCAAGTTAGCACCGAGCCGTTCATAACGCAAAACTCGTAATCTAGCCGTTAGTTAATAATCCTTTTCAAATCTGGATTTTAACATTTTTGCTTTTGAGGTTTTTTCCTATTCAATTTGAATATAACCTTAGTAGAGCATATGCATGTACTGTTTATATTTTTAGCTCAGCTTTATCTGTGGCTGACATTACTGTTTATAATAGAGAGTATGCGCAGAGTGTGGTACCAAACTCTTAAAAAACCTAAAATATCCCCCACATTTAGCAAAAAACTGTTAAATATACAATGATAAGAATTAAGAGCGCCCATGGGCTAAAGGTACAATGTAAGAATATAATGATATCACATATAATAAATGTGAGATAGATAAACCTAAATATATCTAGGCGTAACACAGTGAAACAGTAAATAATGTATATATATGCGTAATAATAGAGTAGATAACAGGGGTACAAAAATAACAATTTATTACAGTCCTCAAATAATATTACAGTACTCAAAGTAATACAAAATAATAAAAATCGGACATCTCCGATATAAAATTTCAATTAAAAGAAATAGAGAGAAAATTGCCACCACTGAGAGTTAATAGATACAATAGATGCAAATGAAACAAGACAGTAGCTGTCAAAGAATTGCAACAAAGTTCCAAGTGCAATAATGCTGTTGCAAAGCCACAGTGCATAAAGGTAACCACGGGAATTTCCTTAAACAAACAAGTAACTACACAGTACCTGGCTTCCGGAATAATTGGCAAACACGGGATAAGACAGACTTTTCTTAGCTGCTCAGCCTCCGTTTTGTTTGTTCCTCTGCTGTTATTGTCACGTGTGTATATGATGTCAGTGGAATCCAATCCTATTAGTAAATTATATATTTCGAAAGGTACAGCTGATCCACTTTCTTAAGTAGAAGGGAAGAAGCCATCCGCTCTTAAGTGCATATAAGCACGCAGAATGATTCCTCAGAGGTTTTAGTGATGAGACTTTAACACACTTTTGCTTAGTCTTTGGCACTTGTCAGTGCAGACTTTCAGTATACCATACCAAGCTTTCCGTATAGCAAACCAGAGTAAAGTCCCAAACAATCCTCCTTTGCTCAAGGAGGAGTACTTCACAAATATCAAAGTATTCTGGCTGCAAAAACATCAACGTGCTTCTCCCTACATAAGGGCTTTCTCAAGAAAAAAAAGCTTGGTATGGTATACTATTAACTCTCAGTTGTGGCAATTTTCTCTCCATTTCTTTTAATTTAAATTTTATATCGGAGACGTCCGATTTTTATTATTTTTTTATTACTTTGAGTACTGTAATATTATTTGAGGACTGTAGTAAATTGTTATTTTTGTACCCCTGTTATGTACTCTATTATTACACACACACATATATATATATACACTATTTACTGTTTCACTGTGTTACGCCAAGGTATATTCAGGTTTATCTATCTCACATTTATTATATGTGATATCATTATATGCTTACATTGTACCTTTAGCCCCTGGGCGCTCTTAATTCTTATCATTGTATATTTAGCTGACATGACTGTTCTCTCAACCTTTGTTGAACAGTTAGAATAAGCAGTTTTAGATTCTTAAGTATATAACTCTGTTTATTTACTTTAGATGTATTCATTTAATTATGTTTACTATATCTGTTATTATGATTTAAAATAGTATTTATTATCTCTCTCTTGTTAGGATAATAATTTGTTTGATTTCTATTATCTCCACTATTTCTGGAGGTTTGGAGTTTTTTTCTGCACTACTTTTACTCCGGTGATGTAGATCAGTTTGTGAATGTCCTGACTACAAACGCTTGTTCTAGATCCAAGGGTCATAGATTCATTTCCTGGCAGGGTTAATACAGCTCTTTGGCCTTTAAGGTCAATTTATTTTGTACCATTTATTTGGGTAATAATAACTACTGTTTTTATCAGCTGCTAATTTGGTTAACTCCGAGTATAAGCACTGAAGAAGCGTATTTTTGTATCCTTCTGGGAGAAAACGCTATATAATTACTAGTTATTAGACTGCATGAAGGTGCGGGTTCTCAAACCAGTCGTTCTGGTGGGGGCAGATTAAATTGTTTTTGGATGAATTCCAAATTCTATATTATTCTTAGGGTTTGAATAGATTTTTAGAATGAGACCTCCTATGGGAAGAATCATTCTTTCTCAGTACACTCAGTGAATTTTGTTCAGGAGTGATTATGTCAGTTCTTTTTGCAGGAACAGAATTTGGGTTTCTATTCAATTCTATTCTTTGTCCCTAAGAAGAAAGGTTTATTCAGTCCATTCTTGGATCTGAAGACTCTTATATTGTTTTGTTAGAGTCTCAACTTTTAAGTTGGCGATTATAAGGACTATTATGCATTTTTGTTAACATTATTTCATGTCCACTCCACTTTTCAGGATGTTTATCCTCATATTTTATTTCATTCAGACCACTTGTGGATTCTTAGTTTTCCTTTTAAGCTTTACCAATTTTTGTCGCTTTTCCATTTGGTTTAGTGACAGCTTTATGAATCTTTTCAAAGGTTCTTGGTGCCCTTTTTCCTTCTTCAGACAGTAGGGTATTGTGGTGCTTCCTTATTTGGATGGTATCTTGGTATTAGCTTAAACTTTTCTTTTATTAAAGCCGGACATATAGCTTAGCATGCTAATGCACCTGGGGGTTGCAGGTTTGATTCCTGGCGAGGTCTATTCAGCCTTTCATCCTTCCGAGGTCGATTAAATGAGCAGCGTCTTGAGTCCCTTACGGGTGATTAGACGCGCTTCGTGATTCCTCAGACAAGGGTCATTTCTTTTTGGGTTTCTAGATGGATTCTGTGTTCATGTCTTTATCGGACAAAAGTCAAGTGTAAGTGGCGTTAGCCTGTCTAACTTACAGTCTAGAACATTTCTTTCAGTGGTTATGTGCATGTAAGTTTTAGGTCTCATAACTGCAGTATCAGGCGTGGTTCCCTTTGCTTGTTTTTCATCTGAGATCTCTTTTTGCTTTGCTAACACTCTACTCTTTCTGTTTTGGTGATTAGTCATCATTTTATTCAGGGGGCCTCCTTTTGTTCGTACTTCCAGGACTGTATTCTTAATGGATGCAAGTCTTACCAGTTGGGGAGCTGTCTAAGGGTCTTTTGACAGAATAAGGGGTTTGGAAACTTCAGGAGGCGAGGTTTCCAATCGATATTTTCTGTGCTATTTTTTCAGAGTTCTTTCAGGCTTGGCCTCTTTTAGGAGAGAACGTTTTCATTTTTTATTTCAGACAGACAATATCACAACTTGCATATGTTAATCAACAATAGGGACTCGTAGTTCCTTAGCAATTAAGAAGTATCTTGAATATGTTCTTAGATGGAATTCATCCCCTGTCTATTTTCTACGATTTTAGACATTTGGGAGGTGGATTATCTCAATTTCCCAGGTACCTTTTCAGGTCCAGGGATTCTCAGAGATGTCCAGCTCATTCTACTAAGTTCAGTTGCCATTTCTTGGGCTTTTTCAGAATGAAGCTTAAGTTGATCAAATTTGCAAATCATTAATTTGGTCTTCTTTGCATACATTTACTAAATGTTACCATTTCTCTTGCAAGGTGTATCCAGTCCACAGATTCATCCTTTACTTGTGGGATATTCTCATTCCCTACAGGAAGTGGCAAAGAGAGCACACAGCAGAGCTGTCCATATTGCTCCCCCCTCTAGCTCCACCCCCCAGTCATTCTCTTTGCCACCTCTAAGCACTAGGGTCTCTCTACGGGAGGGTAAAGTGAATGTGGTTTTAGATTTGTAGTTTTATATCTTCAATCAAAAGTTTGTTATTTTTAAATGGTACCGGTTTGTACTATTTACTCTCTAGCAGAAAAGTGATGACAAATTCTGCTGAGAGGGAAATGATTTTAGCATGTTGTAACTAAAATCCACTGCTGTTCCCACACAGGACTGAGGAGTACCAGAAAACTTCAGTTCGGGGGGAACAGTTTGCAGGCTTGACTGCAATGAGGTATTTTCAGTCATTTTTTTCTAGACAAGACTGAGATAATACTAGAAGACTGACAAGATCCCCATGTGGGGAGGGTAAGCTATGTTCTGAGACTTAGTATAGAATTGCATGCTTACTTAACAGGGCTAAATAGGCTGGTTGACACTAATGCAGGGCAATCGATTATTTATTTTAAGAAATACTCGTTGGAGACAAAGGGCAGGTAGGGCCACAGCAGTAAGCTGTGGCAAGGTGCTGTAGTTCATTAACCGGTTGTTGGCTTTAGGCTGCTCCGGTTTGGGCATTAAGGGGTTAATCGTTCTGAAACTTGTGGTGCAATCATATTAAAACCTTAGGCACATACTGTGGACATTTCAAAAGGATTGGTGCATTTTTCACTGTTTTGTAAAATTGTGTGCTCTTTTTATTTCTTAAAGGCACAGTAACGTTTTTTTCAAATTGTGTTTTCCAAGCCTGCTTGTGTATAATACTAGTCTGTTAAACATGTCTGACACTAAGGAAAATCCTTGTTCAATGTGTTTAGAAGCCATGGTGGAACCCCCTCTCAGAATGTGTCCCAATTGCACTAATATGTCTATACACTTTAAAGATCATATTGTTGCACTTAAAAGTGTTGCCCTAGATGATTCTCAGACTGAAGGTAATGAGGATAGTCCGCCTACCTCTCCCCATGTGTCACAACCAGTTACGCCCGCTCAAGCGATGCCTAGTACCTCTAGTGCGTCTGCCCCTATTACATTGCAACAACTAGCGACAGTCATGGATAATGCGGCCTTTCTATGCAAAATGCCAGGTTTTCCTGCAAAGCGCGATAGCTCTGTTTTAAGAACTGATTATGAGCAGTCTGAAGCTTTGGTAGCCTTATCTGATGTACCCTCACAACACTCTGAAGTGGGGGTGAGGGATTTGATGTCTGAGGGAGAAATTTCCGACTCAGGAAAGGTTTCTCATCAGGCAGAATCAGATTCACTAGCGTTTAAATTTAAATTGGAACACTTCCGCGTATTGCTTAGGGAGGTATTAGCCACTCTGGATGATTGTGACCCTATGGTGGTTCCAGAGAAATTGTGTAAAATGGACAAATACCTAGAGGTCCCTGTATACACTGATGCGTTTCCGATCCCTAAAAGGGTTGCGGATATTGTTTCTAAGGAGTGGGATAGACCAGGTGTCCCTTTTGTTCCCCCCCCCCCCTATTTTTAAGAAAATGTTCCCCATAACTGACCCCAGGCGGCACTCGTGGCAGACGGTCCCTTAGGTAGAGGGGGCTGTTTCTACACTTGCTAAGCGCACAACCATACCAATCGAAGACAGTTGTGCTTTTAAAGATCCTATGGATAAAAAGTTAGAAGGTTTACTAAAGAAAATTTTTGTTCAACAAGGTTTCCTTCTCCAACCTATTGCCTGCATTATTCCTGTAACTACTGCAGCGGCTTTCTGGTTTGAGGCGCTGGAGGAGTCGCTCCAGAGGGAGACCTCATATGACGAAATAATGGATAGAATTAAGGCTCTAAAGCTGGCTAATTCTTTTATCACAGATGGCGCTTTGCAATTAACTAAGTTAGCGGCAAAAAATTCAGGTTTCGCCATTATGGCGCGCAGAGCGCTTTGGCTCAAGTCATGGTCGGCCGATGTGTCGTCAAAATCCAAATTACTAAATATCCCTTTCAAAGGAAAGACCCTTTTCGGGCCAGAATTGAAAGAGATTATTTCAGAAATCACAGGGGGAAAGGGCCATGCTCTCCCTCAGGACAAGCCCTTTAGGGCTAAAAACAAAGCTAATTTTCGTTCCTTTCGTAACTTCAGGAGCGGTCCCGCTTCAGCCTCTACAGCTGCAAAGCAAGAGGGTAACGCTTCACAGCCCAAGGCAACCTGGAAGCCTTACCAGGGCTGGAACAAGGGTAAACAGGCCAAAAAGCCAGCAGCTGCTACTAAGACAGCTGGACCGGATCTAGTAGGGGGCAGACTCTCTCTCTCTTCGCTCAGGCTTGGGCAAGAGATGTTCAGGATCCCTGGGCATTAGAGATTGTTACCCAGGGATATCTTCTAGAATTCAAGTACTCCCCTCCAAGGGGAAGGTTCCACATTTCTTGTCTGTCTACAGACCAGACAAAGAAAGAGGCGTTATTACGCTGTGTAGAAGATCTACATACGATGGGAGTGATATACCCAGTTCCAATTGCAGAACAAGGACTGGGTTTTTACTCAAACCTGTTTGTGGTTCCCTAGAAAGAAGGAACTTTCAGACCAATCCTGGATCTAAAAATTCTAAACAAATTCCTCAGAGTCCCATCATTCAAGATGGAGACCATTTGGACAATCTTACCTATGATCCAGGAAGGTCAATATATGACTACCGTGGATCTAAAGGATGCGTACCTGCATATCCCTATCCACAAAGATCATCAGTTCCTCAGGTTCGCTTTTCTGGACAAGCATTACCAGTTCGTGGCTCTTCCATTCGGTTTAGCCACTGCTCCCAGAATTTTCACAAAGGTGCTAGGGTCCCTTCTGGCGGTTCTAAGACAGCGGGGCATAGCAGTGGCACCTTATTTGGACGACATCTTAATTCAGGCATCGTCCTTTCACAGAGCCAAGGCTCACACGGAGATTGTATTGGCCTTTCTAAGGTCTCACGGGTGGAAGGTGAACATCAAAAAGAGTTCTCTGTCCCCACTCACAAGGGTTCCCTTCCTGGGAACACTAATAGATTCGGTAGAAATTAAAATATTTCTGACCGAGGTCAGAAAGTTAAAACTTTTAACTACTTGCCGAGTTCTTCATTCCATTCCTCGGCCATCTGTAGCTCAGTGCATGGAGGCAATCGGATTAATGGTAGCGGCAATGGACATAGTCCCTTTTGCTCGAATACATCTCAGACCACTGCAACTGTGCATGCTCAAACAGTGGAATGCGGATTATGCAGATTTGTCTCCTCAAATACAGTTGGACCAGGGGACCAGAGATTCTCTTCTCTGGTGGTTGTCTCAGGATCACCTGTCTCAGGAAATATGTTTCCGCAGACCAGAGTGGATCATTGTAACGACCGACGCCAGTCTGTTAGGCTGGGGTGCAGTCTGGGACTCCCTGAAAGCTCAGGGCTTATGGTCTCGGGAAGAAGTTCTTCTCCCGATAAACATTCTGGAACTGAGGGCGATATTCAACGCGCTTCAGGCATGGCCTCAACTAGCTGCGGCCAAATTCATCAGATTTCAGTCGGACAACATCACGACTGTAGCTTACATCAATCATCAGGGGGGAACAAAGAGTTCCCTAGCAATGAAGGAAGTAACCAAAATAATCAGGTGGGCGAAGGATCACTCCTGCCATCTCTCAGCAATTCACATCCCAGGAGTAGACAACTGGGAGGCGGATTTTCTAAGTCATCAGACTTTTCACCCAGGGGAGTGAGAACTCCACCCGGAGGTATTTGCCCAACTGACTCAGCTATGGGGCACTCCAGAGTTGGATCTGATGGCGTCCTGTCATAACACCAAACTTCCTTTCTACGGATCCAGGTCCAGGGACCCCAAGGCGGTATTGATAGATGCTCTAGCAGTGCCTTGGTCCTTCAATCTGGCTTATGTTTTCCCATCGTTTCCTCTTCTCCCTCGTCTGGTCGCCAGAATCAAGCAGGAGAAGGCTTCGGTGATTCTGATAGCGCCTGCGTGGCCATGCAGAACTTGGTATGCAGACCTAGTGGACATGTCATCTGTCCCACCATGGACACTGCCAATGAGGCAGGATCTTCTAATACAGGTTCCATTCAAGCATCCAAATCTAGTTTCTCTGCGTCTGACTGCTTGGAGATTGAACGCTTAATTCTATCAAAGCGTGGTTTCTCTGAGTCAGTTATAGATACTCTGATTCAGGCTAGAAAGCCTGTCACCAGGAAAATCTACCATAAGATATGGCGAAAATATCTTTGCTGGTATGAATCCAAGGGTTACTCATGGAGTAAGATTAGGATTCCCAGGATATTGTCTTTTCTCCAAGAAGGATTGGAGAAAGGATTGTCAGCTAGTTCCTTAAAGGGACAGATATCTGCTCTGTCTATCCTTTTACACAAGCGTCTGGCAGAGGTACCAGACGTTCAAGCGTTTGCTCAGGCTTTAGTCAGAATCAAGCCTGTCTATAAACCTGTTGCGCCGCCATGGAGTCTAAATCTAGTTCTTTCAGTTCTTCAAGGGGTTCCGTTTGAACCTTTACATTCCATAGATATTAAGTTATTATCTTGGAAAGTTTTGTTTTTGGTAGCTATATCTTCTGCTCGAAGAGTTTAAGAATTATCTGCCTTACAGTGTGATTCACCTTACCTGGTGTTCCACGCAGATGAGGTAGTTTTGCATACCAAACCTGGTTTTCTTCCTAAAGTTGTTTCTAACAAGAATATTAACCAGGAAATAGTTGTTCCTTCTCTGTGTCCTAATCCTTCTTCGAAGAAGGAATGTCTGTTACACAATCTTGATGTGGTTCGTGCTTTAAAATTCTATTTACAAGCAACTAAGGATTTCAGACAAACATCATCCTTGGTTGTTATTTATTCTGGTTAGAGGAGAGGTCAGAAAGCGACTGCTACCTCTCTTTCCTTCTGGCTGAAAAGCATCATCCGTTTGGCCTACGAGACTGCTGGCCAGCAGCCTCCTGAAAGAATTACTGCTCATTCTACCAGAGCAGTGGCTTCCACATGGGCTTTCAAAAATGAGGCTTCTGTTGATCAGATTTGTAAGGCAGCGACTTGGTCTTCACTGCATACTTTTGCCAAATTTTATAAATTCGATACTTTTGCTTCTTCGGAGGCTATTTTTGGGAGAAAGGTTTTACAAGCAGTGGTGCCTTCCGTTTAAAAGGTACCTGTCTTGTTCCCTCCCTTCATCCGTGTCCTAAAGCTTTGGTATTGGTATCCCACAAGTAAAGGATGAATCTGTGGACTGGATACACCTTGCAAGAGAAAACAGAATTTATGCTTACCTGATAAATTACTTTCTCTTGCGGTGTATCCAGTCCACGGCCTGCCCTGGCAATTAAGTCAGGTAAATTTTTTTTGTTTAAACTACAGTCACCACTGCACCCTATGGTTATCCTTTTTCTTCCTAACCTTTGGTCGAATGACTGGGGGGTGGAGCTAGAGGGGGAGCTATATGGACAGCTCTGCTGTATGCTCTCTTTGCCACTTCCTGTAGGGAATGAGAATATCCCACAAGTAAAGGATGAATCCGTGGACTGGATACACCGCAAGAGAAAGTAATTTATCAGGTAAGCATAAATTCTGTTTTTTATGTATTTGCTTCTTTTGAAGCAGTCTTTGGTAGAAAAAGTTCTTCAGGCAGCTGTTTCAGTTTGATTTTACTGCTTTTGATTTAAGTTTTTTGAGAAAAACTTAATTATTGTGTGGATTTAATTTCTCAGTGGAAATAGCTGTTGTTATTTTAACCCACCCTCTCTAGTGACTATTCTGTGGACTTCCACATCTTGGGTATTTCTATCCCATACGTCACTAGCTCATGGACTCTTGCCAATTACATGAAAGAAAACATAATTTATGTAAGAACGTACCTGATAAATTCATTTCCTTTTTTTATATTGGCAAGAGTCCATGAGGCCCACCCTTTTTATGGTTACCATGGGGTGGGATCCAAGTTGGTGATGTGGTAGCCGAAGGGCGGCTGATTGTCATCTGGCTCAGGCGGTCAAAGACTGATCAGTTGGGAAGAAGCCGTTTAATACGGCTGCAGTTTATTGGGGGCCCGTGCTGCCCAGTCGGGGCTGTGAGGGAATTTTTTTGCAGATTAGGTCGTCTGGTGAGGGTCCGTTGTTGATCCATGCTGTGGGTTCGTCATTGTCAAAATTTCAGTTTGTGGCAGTGTTCTGGAAGGCATTGACATTAGTGGGTTTCCCTGCCGGGGAATTTAGTTCCCATTCATTCTGTATTGGCGCAGCTACTGAGGCGAGAATGTTAGGAATGACTGATGAAATGAAACAGGGAATTGGGAGGGGGTCATCGGGAAGGTTTAAGTCATATGTGCGCCAGTACTTAGCCCTATAAGTTGTGTTTGTGTTTTAGGTCCAGTGGAGTGTTGGTTTGTCGGCCACTCTTACATCTACTGGGCACGACGGGCCGCTGCAGCGAAGAACGATGGTTGCCAGCTGGGTTTGCCTGCAGAGGAGGTGGTGATGCGGTGGTTTGGGGTTAGGGGTTTGAAGTGGGACCAGGTATTGTTGCAAGTAGTTGATTATTCTAGGTTGTTTCGCCCTCCAGGTATTTTGGTAATCCATGCGGGAGGTAACGATTTAGGTTACACGGCACAGAGAGATCTGGTGTCAAAGATGAAAAGGGATTTGATGCGTTTGTGGGACTTATTTCCTCAGCTGTTGGTGGTTTGGTCTGAGTTGGAGCCTAGGGTGGTGTGGAAGGCTGCATGGGATAGTAAGCGGTTAGATACATCTAGGAGAAAGATTAACAGGGTGTTGAGTAGTTTTGTTAGGCAAAGGGGGGGTGTCTATACGGCATGTTGAGTTTGAGGGTGAAGCAGGTAGATGTTTCTTCTTAAGGGATGGTGTTCACCTTAATGAGGTAGGTCTGCAGCTTTTTAATTTTAATTTGTAGGAAGGGGTTGAAAAGGCCTTGGGTTTTTGGTGGGGCTCGGACAGTGTCCGGGCCAGTGGCGGTGTTTTTGGTGTTTAGAACTTTAAGAAGTAATATGGGTACCTCCTGTGGTTTCAGGAGAGGTTAACAATACGTTGACTTTGTATAAAAGCACAATTAATATTCCAGTTCCTCTTTTTGTATACTTTTCTCTTGTAAAGTGTATCCAGTCCACGGATCATCCATTACTTGTGGGATATTCTCATTCCCAACAGGAAGTTGCAAGAGGACACCCACAGCAGAGCTGTTATATAGCTCCTCCCCTAACTGCCATATCCAGTCATTCTCTTGCAACTCTCAACACGCATGGAGGTAGTAAGAGAGAGTGGTGAAATATAGTTAGTTTTTTATCTTCAATCAAAAGTTTGTTATTTTAAATGGTACCGGAGTTGTACTATTTTATCCCAGGCAGTAAATAGAAGAAGAATCTGCCTGAGTTTTCTATGATCTTAGCAGGTTGTAACTAAGATCCATTGCTGTTCTCACATATGTCTGAGGAGAGAGGTAACTTCAGCGGGAGAATGGCGTGCAGGTTACTCTGCTATGAGGTATGTGCAGTTACAATTTTTTCTAGAAATGGAAAATGCTAGAAAATGCTGCTGATACCGGATTAATGTAAGTTAAGCCTGAATACAGTGATTTAATAGTGACTGGTATCATGCTTACTCTCAGGGGTAATACCCTTATAAAATTGCAATATAAAACGTTTGCTGGCATGTTTAATCATTTTTATATATGCTTTGGTGATAAAACTTTATTGGGGCCTAGTTTTTTCCACATGGCTGGTTTAAATTTTGCCTAGAAACAGTTTCCTGAGGCTTTCCACTGTTGTAGTATAAAAGTTACAGTTGTTGCAGTTAAAATTTCAAACTGTGACATCCAGCTTCCCTCAGGAGTCCCCTGTATGCTATAGGACATCTCTAAATGGCTCAAAGGCTTTCCAAAGTCGTTTATTGGGGAAGGCTGTGGCAGATTGTTGTGTCTGTTAAAAAACGTCTATCGTTTTTTTGATCCGTTTTTTGAATTAAGGGGTTAATCATCCATTTGCAAGTGGGTGCAATGCTCTGTTAACTTATTACATACACTGTAAAAATTTTGTTTGATTTACTGCCTTTTTTCACTGTTTTTCAAATTTTGACAAAATTTGTTTCTCTTAAAGGCACAGTACCGTTTTTTATATTTGCTTGTTAACTTGATTTAAAGTGTTTTCCAAGCTTGCTAGTCTCATTGCTAGTCTGTACAAACATGTCTGACATAGAGGAAACTCCTTGTTCATTATGTTTAAAAGCCATGGTGGAACCCCCTCTTAGAATGTGTACCAAATGTACTGATTTCACTTTAAGCAATAAAGATCATATTCTGTCTTTAAAAAAAAATTTTATCACCAGAGGAATCTGACGAGGGGGAAGTTATGCCGACTAACTCTCCCCACGTGTCAGATCCTTTGACTCCCGCTCAAGGGACTCACGCTCAAATGGCGCCAAGTACATCTAGGGCGCCCATAGCGATTACTTTACAAATCATGGCGCAGTCATGATAATACACTGTCAGCGGTATAACCAGACTACCTGAATTTAGAGGTAAGCGAGATAGCTCTGGGGTTAGACGAAATGCAGAGCATACTGACGCTTTAAGAACCATGTCTGATACTGCCTCACAATATGCAGAAGCTGAGGAAGGAGAGCTTCAATCTGTGGGTGATGTTTCTGACTCAGGAAAGATGATGCAACCTGATTCTGATATTTCTACATTTAAATTTAAGCTTGAACACCTCCGCGTGTTTCTCAGGGAGGTTTTAGCTGCTCTGAATGACTGTTATACAATTGCAGTGCCAGAGAAATTGTCTAGACTGGATAAATACTATGCAGTGCCGGTGTGTACTGATGTTTCTCCAATACCTAAGAGGTTTACAGAAATTATTAATAAGGAATGGGATAGACCAGGTGTGCCGTTCTCTCCCCCTCCTATTTTTAGAAAAATGTTTCCAATAGACGCCAGACAGACTTATGGCAGACAGTACCTAAGGTGGAGGGAGCAGTTTCTACTTTAGCAAAGCGTACTACTATCCCTGTCGAGGACAGTTGTGCTTTTTTAGATCCAATGGATAAAAAGTTAGAGGGTTACCTTAAGAAAATGTTTACTCAACAAGGTTTTATCCTACAGCCCCTTGCATGCATTGCGCCTGTCACTGCTGCTGCGGCATTCTGGTTTGAGTCTCTGGAAGATGCTTTACAGGTAGCGACTCCATTGGATGACATACTTGACAAGCTTAGAGCACTTAAGCTAGCCAATTCTTTTGTTTTCTGATGCCATTGTTCATTTGACTAAACTAACGGCTAAGAATTCTGGTTTTGCTATACAGGCGCGCAGGACGCTATGGCTTAAATCATGGTCAGCTGACGTGACTTCAAAATCTAAGCTGCTTAACATTCCCTTCAAGGGGCAGACCCTATTCGGGCCTGGTTTGAAGGAGATTATTGCTGATATCACTGGAGGAAAAGGTCATGCCCTTCCTCAGGACAGGTCCAAATCAAGGGCCAAACAGTCTAATTTTCGTGCCTTTCGAAACTTCAAGGCTAGTGCGGCATCAACTTCCTCTAATGCAAACAAGAGGGAACTTTTGCTCAGTCCAAGACGGTCTGGAGACCAAACCAGACCTGGGACAAAGGTAAGCAGGCTAAAAAGTCTGCTGCTGCCTCTAAGACAGCATGAAGGAATGGCCCCCTATCCGGTAACGGATCTAGTAGGGGGCAGACTTTCGCTCTTTGCCCAGGCGTGGGCAAGAGATGTCCAGGATCCCTGGGTGTTGGAAATTATATCCCAGGGATATCTTCTGGACTTCAAAGCTTCCCACAATTCACAATTATCTGCAAACCAGATAAAGAGAGAGACATTCTTACACTGTGTACGAGACCTCCTAGTTATGGGAGTGATCCATCCAGTTCCAAAGGAGGAACAGGGACAGGGTTTTTACTCAAATCTGTTTGTGGTTCCCAAAAAAGAGGGAACCTTCAGACCAATTTTGGATCTAAAGATCTTAAACAAATTCCTCAGAGTTCCATCATTCAAGATGGAAACTATTCGTACCATCCTACCTATGATCCAGGAGGGTCAATATATGACTACAGTGGATTTAAAGGATGCTTATCTTCACATTCCGATAACAAAGATCATCATCGGTTTCTCAGGTTTGCCTTTCTAGACAGGCATTACCAGTTTGTAGCTCTTCCCTTTGGATTAGCTACAGCCCCAAGAATCTTTACGAAGGTTCTAGGGTCGCTTCTGTCGGTCCTAAGGCCGCGGGGCATAGCAGTGGCCCCTTATTTAGACGACATCCTGATACAGGCGTCAAACTTCCAAATTGCCAAGTCTCATATGGACGTAGTACTGGCATTTCTGAGATCGCATGGGTGGAAAGTGAACGAGGAAAAGAGTTCTCTATCCCCACTCACAAGAGTTTCTGTAGAAATGAAAATTTACCTGACGGAGCCCAGGTTATCAAAGCTTCTAAATTCCTGCCGTGTTCTTCATTCCATTCCGCGCCCTTCGGTGGCTCAGTGCATGGAAGTAATCAGCTTAATGGTAGCGGCAATGGACATAGTGCCGTTTGCACGCCTACATCTCAGACCGCTGCAACTATGCATGCTCAGTCAGTGGAACGGGGATTACACAGATTTGTCCCCTCTACTAAATCTGGATCAAGAGACCAGGGATTCTCTTCTCTGGTGGCTATCTCGGGTCCATCTGTCCAAAGGTATGACCTTTCGCAGGCCAGATTGGACAATTGTAACAACAGAGGCCAACCTTCTAGGTTGGGGTGCAGTCTGGAACTCCCTGAAGGCTCAGGGATCGTGGACTCAGGAGGAGACACTCCTTCCAATAAATATTCTGGAAGAGCGATATTCAAAGCTCTTCAGGCTTGGCCTCAGTTATCAACTCTGAGGTACATCAGATTTCAGTCGGACAACATCACGACTGTGGCTTACATCAACCATCAATGGGGAACAAGAAGTTCCCTAGCAATGTTAGAAGTCTCACTCTTGCCACCTATCAGCTATCCATATCCCAGGTGTAGAGAACTGGGAGGCGGATTTTTTAAGTCGTCAGACTTTTCATCCGGGACAGTGGGAACTCCATCCGGAGGTGTTTGCACAATTGATTCATCGTTGGGGCAAACCAGAACTGGATCTCATAGCGTCTCGCTAGAACGCCAAGCTTCCTTGTTACGGATCCAGGTCCAGGGATCCCAAGGCAACGCTAATAGATGCTCTAGCAGCGCCCTGGTCTTTCAACCTGGCTTATGTGTTTCTACCGTTTCCTCTGCTCCCTCGACTGATTGCCAAGGTCAAGCAGGAGAGAGCATCGGTGATTTTGATAGCGCCTGCATGGCCACGCAGGACCTGGTATGCAGATCTGGTGGACATGTCATCCTTTTCACCATGGACTCTGCCTCTGAGACAGGACCTTCTACTTTAGGGTCCTTTCAACCATCCAAATCTAATTTCTCTGAGACTGACTGCCTGGAGATTGAACGCTTGATTTTATCAAAGCGTGGCTTCTCCGAGTCAGTCATTGATACCTTAATACAGGCACGAAAGCCTGTCACCAGGAAAATTTACCATAAAATATGGCGTACATATCTTTATTGGTGTGAATCCAAGCGTTAGGATTCCCAGGATATTATCTTTTCTCCAAGATGGTTTGGAAAAAGGATCGTCAGCTAGTTCCTTAAAAGGACAGATTTCTGCTCTGTCTATTCTTTTGCACAAGCGTCTGGCAGATGTTCCAGATGTTCAGGCATTTTGTCAGGCTTTGGTTAGAATCAAGCCTGTGTTTAAACCTGTTGCTCCCCCATGGAGCTTAAATTTGGTTCTTAAGGTTCTTCAAGGAGTTCCGTTTGAACCTCTTCATTCCATAGATATCAAACTTTTATCTTGGAAAGTTCAGTTTTTGGTAGCTATTTCCTCGGCTCGTAGAGTCTCCGAGTTATCTGCTTTACAATGTGATTCTCCTTATCTGATCTTCCATACGGATAAGGTAGTCCTGCGTACCAAACCTGGGTTTTTACCTAAGGTGGTATCTAACAAGAATATCAATCAAGAGATTGTTGCTCCATCCTTGTGTCCTAATCCTTCTTCAAAGAAGGAACGTCTATTACACAATCTGGACGTGGTTCGTGCTTTAAAGTTTTACTTACAAGCTACTAAAGATTTTTGTCAAACATCTGCTTTGTTTGTTGTCTACTCTGGACAGAGGAGAGGTCAAAAGGCTTCGGCAACCTCTCTTTCTTTTTGGCTAAGAAGCATAATCCGCTTAGCCTATGAGACTGCTGGCCAGCAGCCCCCTGAAGGGATTACAGCTCATTCTACTAGAGCTGTGGCTTCCACTTGGGCCTTTAAAAATGAGGCTTCTGTTGAACAGATTTGCAAGGCGGCGACTTGGTTTTCGCTTCATACTTTTTCAAAATTCTACAAATTTGATACTTTGCTTCTTCGGAGGCTATTTTTGGGAGAAAGGTTTTACAGGCAGTGGTACCTTCCGTTTAAGTACCTGCCTTGTCCCTCCCTTCATCCGTGTACTTTAGCTTTGGTATTGGTATCCCACAAGTAATGGATGATCCGTGGACTGGATACACCTTACAAGAGAAAACACAATTTATGCTTACCTGATAAATGTATTTCTCTTGTGGTGTATCCAGTCCACGGCCCGCCCTGTCATTTTAAGGCAGGTAATTTTTTCATTTAAACTACAGTCACCACTGCACCCTATGGTTTCTCCTTTCTCTGCGTGTTTTCGGTCGAATGACTGGATATGGCAGTTAGGGGAGGAGCTATATAACAGCTCTGCTGTGGGTGTCCTCTTGCAACTTCCTGTTGGGAATGAGAATATCCCACAAGTAATGGATGATCCGTGGACTGGATACACCACAAGAGAAATAAATTTATCAGGTAAGCATAAATATTTTTTTTTTGGTACTCCTTATTTTATCACCCAACTACTTGGCTACTCGTTAAATTGAATTGTAGGTGTGGTGAGGGGTGTATTTTTATAGGCATTTTGAGTTTTGGGAAACTTTACCCCTCCTGGTAGGATTGTATATCCCATACGTCACTAGCTCATGGACTCTTGCCAATATGAAAGAAATGAATTTATCAGGTAAGTTCTTACATAAATTATGTTTTTTTAGATAAGCTTTACCAATTTATCGCTTTTCCATTTGGTCTAGCGACAGCTTTATGAATCTTTTCAAGGTTCTAGGTGCCCTTCTTTCTGTAATAAGACAGTAGGGTATTGTGGTGTTTCCTTATTTGGATGGTATCTTGGTATTAGCTTAATCTTTTCTTTTATTGGAATATCTCATGAATCAACTAGTTTTGTTTCTTCAAGACATGGTTAAAGGATTTAATTTACCTAAGAGTTTCGTGATTCCTCAGACAAGGGACACCTCTTCTTGGGTTTCTAGATGGATTCTGTGTTTATGTCTTTGTCTTTATCAGACAAAAGTCAATTGTAATTGGCATTAGCCTGTCTAACTTACAGTCTAGAACATTCCTTTCAGTAGCTATGTGCATGGATTTTTAGGTCTCATAACTGCAGCATTGGGCATGGTTCCCTTTGTTCGTTTTTCATCTGAGACCTCTCTTGCTTTGCATACTGAATCAATGGTACAGGGATTGTTTTCAGATATCGCAGTTGATATTCTTAAATCAACTCTCTCTGTTTTGGTGATTAGACTATCATCGTTTTATTCAGACGGCTTCCTTTTGTTCATCCTTCCTGGACTGTATTCTTTATGAATGCAATTCTTACAGCTTGGGGAGCTGTCTGAGGGTCTCTGACAGCACAAGGGGTTTGGAAACTTCAAGAGGTGAGGTTTCCAATCAATATTTTAGAACTCTGTGCTATTTTCAGAGCTCTTTCAGGTTTGGCCTGTTTTTGTTTTTTGTTTATTTTTAAACTTTTATTTTTTAAATTTTTAAAGAGGAACTTGAGCAGCCCCACATAGCATTATACAATTACAATCATCATAAAGCTTAGTATAAACAACAGTAAGCAGTTCCATCAGCATAGTTGAATCTATTTTGAGTCCAAAAAGTCTTTCTCCTGAGCCATGTGGCGCAGTCAAGCCTCATTAATTACTATAACATACAAAACACAAATAAACAAAACAATACAACAACAATTGGTGATTAGTGTCAGTGTAAACCAGTTTAAAGGCGTAGTGTCGCCAAAGCAATACAACAACAATTAGTGGTTAGTGTCAATCAGTATAAACAAATTTTAAAGGCATTATATCGCCGAGTATATCATCGCACACCCCTAAAAGATACTTCTTAAAGATACTAACGAGCTTCTCAGAAAAGTCACCTGCAAAAACTAGGAAGACAAGTAGATGCATTAACGTGAGAAGTTAAGCTAAGTAGTGCAAAGATTGTTTGCCATGTAAAATATGCGTCGGCGGATGGGCACAGTCTCAGCCTGCAAGTCTCCCTGTTCAGGCAACAGTCCGTTTGATGTCTCTAGGCTTGGCCTATTTTAGGAGAGAACTTTTCATTTTGTTTTCAGACAGACAATATCACAACTGTGGCATATGTCAATCATCAAATAGGGACTCACAGTTCCTTAGCAATTGAGAAGTATCTTGAATACGTTCTTAGATGGAATTCATCTCCTGTCTAATTTCTACAATTTTTATCTCAGGTTTAGACATTTGGGAGGTGGATTATCTCAGCTGTCAGTCTATACATCCGGGAGAGTGGAATCTCTATACAGAAGTGTTTTCTCAATTTCCCAGGTACCTTTTCAGGTCCAGGGATTCTCAGGCAGAAATGGTGGATGCATTAAGTGTGTCTTGGTTTTGCAACCTGACTACATCTTTTCGCCTTCCAAGGGTGATTTCCAAGATCTTATTGGAACAGTCTCATGTGTTTCTGATAGCATCAGCATGGCCTCACAGGTTTGGTATGTGGATCTTGTTCGGATGTCTAGTTGCTATCCTTGGCTGCTTTCTCTTTGGCCAGCCCTCTTGTTTTAAGGGCTATTTTTCCATCGGGATCTCAAATTACTAATTTGATGGTATGGAAATTGATTAGTGTTTAGTCATAGAGGTTTCTATGACTCAGTTTTTATCACTATGTTGCAGGTTTATAAGTCTGTTTCAAGGAACATGTATTATCAGGTTTGGAAAACCTATATTTTATGGTGTTCTTCTCATAAATACTTGTGGCATTCTTTTAGAATTCCTAGGATTTTAAAAATTTTTCAGGATGGTTTGGATAAGTTTGTCTGCAAATTTTTTGAAGGGACAAATCTCTGTTCTTTCTGTTTTATTTCCTAGAAAGAATGTTTAAACTTCCTGATATTCACCGTTTTGTTCAGACTTTGGTTGGTATCAAGCCTGTTCATTTATTAATTTCTCCTTTTTGGAGTCTTATTTGGTTTAAAGATTTTGCAGGCTCTTTCTTTTGAGGCAATATTTCTTTGAAGATTATTTACTTTCTTGGAAAGTGTTGTTTCTTTTGACTATCTCTTCTGCTACAAGAGTTTCTGATTTATCAGCTCTCTCTTGTGTGTCTCCTTATCTCCTTTCATCTAGATAAGTTGTTTTGTGGACTTCTTTTTTTCCGAAGGTTTTCAATTTGAAACAACATTAGTAGAGAAATTACTGTTCCGTCTTTGTGTCCTAATCCTAAATAATTCTTTGAGAGTTCTTTACATCCTTTGGATGTGGTAAGAGCTTTATAATTCTATATTGAGGTTACTAGGATTTCAGAAGACTTCTAGTCTATTTGTTGTTTTTCTGGTTCCAGAGAAGATCAGAAAGCCTCTGCCATTTCTTTGGCATCCTCGTTAAAGCTTTTGTTTCTCAAGGTCTATTTGGAAAAGACAAGTGTGGGTACAGCACAACCACAAAAGAAGGGTGCTTATGTAAACCGGGAACACTGCCAAGTCCCCAAAGTAATGGTGGTGGTGCAGTGAGTCCACGGCACTCCAATGGATGGAGTGCCGTGGGCTTGCTGCATCATTGCCAATGCTTATTTGGAGGCAGGGCAGGCACTGCCTCAGATTTACAGCTCATTCTACTAAGTTCAGTTGCCATTTATTAGGCTTTTTCAGAATGAAACCTCGGTTGATCATATTTGCTAATCGGTAATTTGGTCTTCTTTGCATACTTTTCTTGTTTTTACCATCTTGATGTATTTTGCTTCTTCTGAAGCAGTCTTTGATGGAAAGTTCTTCAGGCAGCTGTCTCAGTTTGATCCTACTGCTTTTGATTTGTTTTGTTTTTAAGAAAAACTTAATTATTGTGTGGATTTAATTTCTCAGTGGTAATCGCTGTGGATTATTTTATCCCTCCCTCTCTAGTGACTCTTCTGTGGACTTTCACATCTTGGTGATTTCTATCCGATATGTCACTAGCTCATGGACTCTTGTCAATTACATGAAAGAAAACATAATTTATGTAAGAACTTACCTGATAAATTAATTTCTTTCACATTGGCAAGAGTCCAAGAGGCCCACCCTTTTTTATGGTGGTTATGTTTTTTATATATATATATATATATATATATATATATATATATATATATATAAAAGCACAGTTATTTTTCCAGTTCCTCCTTTTGCATGCGTTTTACTCCTTTTTGTTATCACCTCACTACTTTGCTATTCGTTAAACCGAGTTGTGGGTGTGGTGGGAGGTGTATTTATACGCATTTGAGGTTTGGGAAACTTTGCCCCCTCCTGGTAGGAATGCATATCCCATACGTTACTAGCTCATGGACTCTTGCCAATATGAAAGAAATTAATTTATCCGGTAAGTTCTTACATAAATGATGGTTTCCTTAAACTGTGTGGATAGCTCTTTTAAAAAATCTAAATGGCTTTAATGTATCAAACATTTTTATATTAACACGAGAGTTAAGAAATATATTTGTGTACAAATTTGAGTAAGACATTGGGAAAAGGAAACTAAATTGACAGGCTTAGTCAAATAAAAAAAATGTATGCTTTTTAATGGTTTATGAATGTTTACACAAATTTTAATGTTCACTATTATTCTAGGGCACTTTTTATAGGAACCGTTTTAACTTTCATACAAACCATTTTCTCCAACATTGGTGTGTCCGGTCCACGGCGTCATCCATTACTTGTGGGAAATATTCTCCCCCACAGGGAAAGGCAAGGAGAGCACACAGCAAGAGCTGTCCATATAGCTCCCCCTCTGGCTCCGCCCCCCAGTCATTCTCCTTGCCGCTCTGAACAAGTAGCATCTCCACGGGGATGGTGAGGAGTTTGTGGTGTTAGTTGTAGTTTTTTATTCTTCTATCAAGAGTTTGTTATTTTAAAATAGTGCTGGCTTGTACTATTTACTCTACAACAGAAAAGTGATAAAGATTTCTGTTTAAGAGGGCTATGATTTTAGCACAAGTAACTAAAATCCATTTCTGTTACCACGCAGGACTGTTGAAACCAGAGAACTTCAGTTGGGGGTAACAGTTTGCAGACTTATCTGCTTCAGGTATGACTAGTCTCCTTCTAACAACACAGGCTAATGCTAGATGACAGTCATTTTTCCCCTCAGGGAAAACGGTAAGCCATTTTTCTTTCACCTCAGCAAAAAAGATAACAGGCTTCCCCTTTTTGATTTTTATGCTGGTAGACACTGTCAGGGGCCAAATCGATTGTTTTTTATTACAATATGATGGCAATTGAAATGTTTTATAAGCTCATATACACTTGGGGACGTTTTTTATTGATCTGGCTTGCTTTAGACACCTAAATCTAGTCAGGAAGGCCCCTTCACTCTAGTGTACTGAGGGAGGAGGCCTCATTTTGGCACTTCAGTTAATTTCAAGACAGTGCATGCAGTTCCATGTGAGAGGGTCCTGTGGCTCAGAAAGTGACTCCAGAAGGCTTATTTCTGTGGATGATTGACCCCTAAGAAAGGTAAAAGCTGCAGCAATGCTGTAAGCAGGGATTGTGGTGTATAAAAACGGTTAAATCCAACAGTTAGCTCCGGTTTGCTTGTTTTAAGAGCTAGAGTCTCCATATTTGCTGTGCAATACTTTCTAAGCATTAAGACACTGGGGTCCAAATTTCAGAAAAATCTGATATTGCCTTCATAGTTTTTTGAACATTCAGAAATAAAGTGTGTCATTTTATTATTTAAAGAGACAGTAACGTTTTTGTTTAAAATCATTTTTATTGCATTGTTTGCCTGCCTAAATCTGTTTAACATGTCTGTGCCATCAGATAACCTATGTTCTGTGTGTGTAGAGACAAATGTGGTTCCCCCTTCGAGTGTTTGTGATAATTGTGCCATAGCGTCCAAGCAAAAT
Organism: Bombina bombina; assembly: GCF_027579735.1. Classification (NCBI taxonomy): domain Eukaryota; kingdom Metazoa; phylum Chordata; class Amphibia; order Anura; family Bombinatoridae; genus Bombina; species Bombina bombina. The sequence goes on from NC_069506.1 coordinate 204,536,355, forward strand.
GAGGACAGCTCTGTTACATTTCATAATGTTGCCCAAGATGATTTATCTAATGAAGGTAGTGGGGATAGTTCTACATCCTCTCCTTCTGTGTCTACACCAGCTTTGCCCGCGCAGGCGACACCTAGCGCGCCAGTGCTTATTTCTATGCAACAATTAACAGCAGTAGTGGATAATTCTATAGCAAATCTTGTATCCAAACTGCCAGCATTTCAGAGAAAGCGTGATTGTTCAGCTTTAAATACAGATAAAAGGGATGAACAATCAGACGCTGACGATGCTTTATCTATTTTACCCTCACATCAATCGGAATTGGCTGTGAGGGAAGGGCTGTCTGAGGGTGAAATTTCAGACTCAGGAAAAATTTCTCAACAGGCAGAACCTGATATAGTAGCATTTAAGTTTAAGCTAGAATATCTCCGCGCTTTGCTAAAGGAGGTATTAGCTACTCTGGATGACTGTGATTTTATGGTAGTACCAGAGAAGTTGTGCAAATTGGACACATTTTTAGAGGTCCCAGTGCACGACGACGCTTTTCCAATACCCAAAAGGGTAGCGAACATAGTGGAAAAGGAGTGGGAGAAGCCAGGTGTACCCTTTGCCCCACCTCCTATATTTAAGAAAATGTTTCCCATAGTAGACCCTAGAAGGGACGCATGGCAGACGGTCCCGAAGGTTGAGGGAGCTGTTTCAACACTAGCGAAGCGCACCACTATTCCTATAGAGGACAGCTGCGCTTTCAAAGATCCTATGGATAAAAAATTGGAAGGATTGCTTAAAAAGATTTTTGTTCAGCAAGGGTTCATCCTTCAACCAGCTACGTGTGTTATTACTGTCACTTCAGCGGCGTCCTTTTGGTTCGAGGAACTAGAAAGGTCGCTCCAGAAAGAGACTTCCTATGAAGAAGTCATGGACAGAATTCACGCATTAAAATTAGCTAATTCCTTTATATTGGATGCCGCCTTTCAAATAACGAAATTGGCGGCGAAAAACTCAGGTTTTGCTATAGTAGCGCGGAGGGCGCTTTGGCTGAAATCCTGGTCGGCAGATGTGTCGTCCAAGACTAAGTTACTTAATATTCCTTTCAAGGGTAAGACCCTTTTTGGGCCGGAATTGAAGGAAATTATTTCAGACATCACTGGGGGTAAGGACCATGCCCTCCCACAGGATAGGCCTTTTAAGGCTAAGAACAAGTCTAATTTTCGTTCCTTTCGCAATTTCAGGAACGGACCGGCTAATAACTCCACTGCCGCTAGACAAGAAGGTAACGCGGCCCAGCCCAAACCCGCTTGGAAGCCCATGCAAGGCTGGAACAAGGGTAAACAGACCAAGAAACCTGCTGCTGCTACCAAGACAGCATGAAGGGGTAGCCCCGATCCGGGACCGGATCTGGTAGGGGCAGACTATCTCTCTTCGCTCAGGCTTGGGCAAGAGATGTTCCGGATCCCTGGGCACTAGAGATAGTCTCCAAGGGATACCTGCTAGAGTTCAAGGGACTTCCTCCAAGGGGAAGGTTCCACCTGTCTCGCTTATCTTCAGACCAGATAAAGAAACAGGCATTCTTACATTGTGTAAGAGACCTATCAAAGATGGGAGTGATAAACCCAGTCCCCTCCGGGGAACAAGGTCTAGGTTTTTACTCAAACCTGTTTGTGGTTCCCAAAAAAGAGGGAACTTTCAGGCCAATTCTGGATTTAAAGATATTAAACAAGTTCCTCAGTGTTCCATCCTTCAAAATGGAAACCATTCGGACAATCTTGCCGACAATCCAGCAGGGTCAATATTTGACTACCGTGGATCTAAAGGATGCGTATCTGCATATTCCAATCCACAAAACTCATCATCAGTTCCTGAGGTTCGCCTTTCTGGACAAACATTACCAGTTCGTGGCTCTTCCATTCGGTTTAGCCACCGCTCCCAGAATTTTCACAAAGGTGCTAGGGTCCCTTCTAGCGGTCCTAAGGCTGAGGGGCATCGCTGTAGCACCTTATCTAGACGACATCCTAATCCAAGCGTTGTCTCTTTCCAAAGCAAGGGCCCACACAGACATTGTGTTGGCTTTTCTCAGATCTCACGGGTGGAAGGTGAACATAGAAAAGAGTTCACTGTCACCGTCCACAAGGGTTCCTTTTCTGGGAACAATAATAGATTCTGTGGAAATGAAGATCTTCCTGACAGAAGTCAGAAAGCTAAAGCTTCTAAACGTTTGTCGAGTTCTTCATTCTATTCCTCAACCCTCCATAGCTCAGTGCATGGAAGTAATAGGACTAATGGTCGCAGCAATGGACGTGGTTCCTTTTGCTCGAATTCATCTAAGACCATTACAGCTGTGCATGCTCAATCAGTGGAATGGGGACTATACAGACTTGTCTCCCCAAATTCAAGTAGACCAGGTAACCAGGGACTCACTTCTCTGGTGGTTGACACAGGATCACCTGTCTCAGGGAATGAGTTTCCGCAGACCGGAGTGGGTCATCGTCACGACCGACGCCAGCCTCTTGGGGTGGGGCGCGGTCTGGGACTCCCTGAAAGCTCAGGGCCTATGGTCTCGGGAAGAGTCGCTTCTCCCGATAAACATTTTGGAACTAAGAGCAATATTCTATGCGCTCCTGGCTTGGCCTCAGCTAGCGGAAGCCAGGTTCATAAGATTTCAGTCGGACAACATAACGACTGTTGCGTACATCAATCATCAGGGGGGAACAAAGAGTTCCCTAGCGATGAAGGAAGTAACCAAGATTATCCAATGGGCAGAGAATCACTCCTGCCATCTATCTGCTATTCACATCCCAGGAGTAGACAACTGGGAGGCGGACTATTTGAGTCGTCAGACTTTCCATCCGGGGGAGTGGGAACTCCACCCGGAGGTCTTTGCTCAGTTAACCCAATTATGGGGCATTCCAGACATGGATCTAATGGCGTCCCGTCAGAACTTCAAGATTCCTTGCTACGGGTCCAGATCCAGGGATCCCAAGGCGACTCTAGTGGATGCATTAGTGGCGCCTTGGTCGTTCAACCTAGCGTATGTGTTTCCCCCGTTTCCTCTCCTTCCCAGGCTCATAGCCAGGATCAAACAGGAGAAGGCCTCTGTGATTCTGATAGCTCCTGCGTGGCCACGCAGGACTTGGTATGCAGACCTGGTGAATATGTCATCGGCTCCACCATGGAAGCTACCTTTGAGACAGGATCTTCTAGTACAAGGTCCATTCGAACATCCAAATCTAGTTTCTCTGCAGCTGACTGCTTGGAAATTGAACGCTTGATTTTATCCAAGCGTGGGTTTTCGAATTCTGTGATAGATACTCTGGTCCAAGCCAGAAAACCTGTGACTAGAAAGATTTACCATAAAATATGGAAAAAATATATCTGCTGGTGTGAATCCAAGGGATTCTCCTGGAGTAAGATTAACATTCCAAAGATTCTCTCCTTTCTCCAAGAAGGTTTGGATAAAGGGTTGTCAGCTAGTTCTCTAAAAGGACAGATTTCTGCTTTATCTGTCTTGTTACACAAACGACTGGCAGCTGTGCCAGATGTACAAGCTTTTGTTCAGGCTTTGGTTAGAATCAAGCCTGTTTACAGACCCATGACTCCTCCTTGGAGTCTAAATTTAGTTCTTTCAGTTCTTCAAGGGGTTCCGTTTGAACCTTTACATTCCATAGATATTAAGTTATTATCTTGGAAAGTTCTGTTTTTGGTTGCTATTTCTTCTGCTAGAAGAGTTTCTGAATTATCTGCTTTGCAATGTAATCCACCCTATCTGGTTTTCTATTCAGATAAGGTTGTTTTGCGTACTAAGCCTGGTTTTCTTCCAAAAGTTGTTTCCAACAAGAATATTAACCAGGAAATAGTTGTTCCTTCTCTGTGTCCGAATCCAGTTTCAAAGAAGGAACGTTTATTACACAATTTAGATGTTGTTCGTGCTTTAAAGTTCTACTTAGAAGCAACAAAAGATTTTAGACAAACCTCATCTTTGTTTGTCGTTTACTCTGGTAAGAGGAGAGGTCAAAAAGCTACTGCTACCTCTCTCTCTTTCTGGCTGAAAAGCATTATCCGATTGGCTTATGAGACTGCCGGACGGCAACCTCCTGACCGAATCACAGCTCACTCTACTAGGGCTGTGGCTTCCACTTGGGCCTACAAGAACGAGGCTTCTGTTGATCAGATATGTAAGGCAGCGACTTGGTCCTCTCTGCACACTTTTGCCAAATTCTACAAATTTGATACTTATGCTTCTTTGGAGGCTATTTTTGGGAGAAAGGTTTTGCAAGCCGTGGTGCCTTCCATTTAGGTAACCTGATTTGCTCCCTCCCTTCATCCGTGTCCTAAAGCTTTGGTATTGGTTCCCACAAGTAATGGATGACGCCGTGGACCGGACACACCAATGTTGGAGAAAACAGAATTTATGCTTACCTGATAAATTACTTTCTCCAACGGTGTGTCCGGTCCATGGCCCGCCCTGGTTTCCTAATCAGGTTGAAATTTTTTTTCTTTATACACTACAGTCACCACGGCACCCTATAGTTTCTCCTTTTTCTCCTAACCGTCGGTCGAATGACTGGGGGGCGGAGCCAGAGGGGGAGCTATATGGACAGCTCTTGCTGTGTGCTCTCCTTGCCTTTCCCTGTGGGGGAGAATATTTCCCACAAGTAATGGATGACGCCGTGGACCGGACACACCATTGGAGAAAGTAATTTATCAGGTAAGCATAAATTCTGTTTTTATCCTAAACTAAAATGGAATGTTCTAAGTATCACCAAATATTTGCCACATTGAGACCCTCTTTAAAATGTTATAAAAATTGCAAAACATAATTTTTAATAAATATATCTTCTGTATTGTATTTCTTTTCTCAGGTGAGCATTTTAAATATGAATTTGGCGAGAAGGAACTTCTAATGAAGCTGTTCCAAGATTTACACTTGAAGACACTAGACTCCATATCAAATCACATATCATCGCAGCAAAATCAGTACTTGTGTAGTGATATGGTCACTCCACTAATGCAATCACACAAACCAAATTATCCACTTAACAATATGGGGCATCCTTCTTCTGGCTTTCAGCTACTTGAGGGAACTCAGAATCTGGTGAGCCTTGGGCGAGCTCAGAGTCGTTATTGGACATTCTTTGGCTTCCAAGGGGATGCTTATGGTCGAATTATTGACAAGACTAAAATAATTTGTAAGCTGTGTGGTGTACGACTTTCATATAGTGGTAATACCACTAACTTGAGACAACACTTGATATATAAGCACCGACGCGAGTACAATGAGTTGGTTGGAACACCAGGGGCTGTAGTAGACACCCAGAAAAGCACTGATTCTGTATCAACTCGAGATTTGGCTACCAGAGCAGTAGTAGCTCCCACCGTAGGTAGAACAACAAAGGCTGTGGCAGATTTTATTGTCCGTGACCTGATGCCTGTTGAAATAATTGAAGGAGAAGGCTTTACACAAATGTTGTCTATCCTAGACCCTACATACAAACTACCAGCAGCCTCTTTTTTGGCTCATACTGTCTTACAGGAAATGTACATTCAGGCAAAGTTGAAAATGGTAGAACTGGTGAAAAGACTTCAGGAGTGCTCTGTTAGCCTTGATCTGTGGAAGCATAGTGGCTCTTTGTCCTACCTCACACTCACTATCCATTATGTAGATGATGGATTTGAATTCAGGAATAAGGTGCTCTCCAGCAGGGTTGTTTCAGAAGATATCTCTGCAGATTCCCTAAAGTTAGTTCTACTTGATGTTGCAGAGGAGTGGGGAATACGTGAAAATACCTTTTACGCAGTTGGACTTAATAGCTCTTCTGTCAAAATAGCAGCTTCAAAAATAGGTTGGAAATCTTTGCCATGTGTGGGGCAAGTTTTGAAAAGTTGTATTGAAGCTGTCCTTCAACACCATTCTATAAAAAACACATTAGATAAATTCAGAAAACTAGTGTCCACTATTTTCTCCTCAACTTCTCAAAGTGAAGAGCTGAATGCACAGTGGCCTGTGTTAAAGGTCCATCTGAAAATGTTCCTACGTGATGGAACCAAGTGGTATAGCATCTACGCTTTACTACAGAGCATGATGGACCATTCCAAGTTTATGAAAGACATAAGTGAGACAATAAATGATAATCTTGTTCTCCATCAAGAGGATTGGTCTATTCTTCAAGATGTAGTAGATATCCTTAAACCCTTAGCAATTGCTACCTCAACATTTACCAAAGATCAATTTGCAGGGCTATCACTGGTAAAACCTGTGATCACTAGTTTGTTATATAAACATTTAGCACCCAATGAATGGGACTCTCAATTCTCCAAGATTATTAAAAAGGCCATACATGATGATTTAAGCTTTAAATACTCAGACAATGAGGTGAATCAGGTTCTCAACTTGGCATGTGCCTTGGATCCTCGTTTTCGTGGCCTTGATTTTCTCAGCCAGCCAGATCGTGTGGATACACTTCATTTACTGAAGCTTGAAGCGTCAAATTTGGCCAAGGTACAGTCATCTGAATCTGTCTGCACTACACCTGAGCCCTTGAATTCAAGGCCACCTGTGAAGAAAGTCAAACAGGACTCTGGTATTGAGTTTCTTTTAGGGGACCTGTGCAATATGAGAAATTCTTCAGTGAGTACCATCAACCAGCAAGCAGAACAGGAAATAAGCAGTTTCCAGACCAGCGAGGCTTCTTCCTTGTGCCAGGATCCATTGCAGTGGTGGAAAATGCATCACACCCAATACCCTCTATTGGCAAGAGCAGCCCGTAAACTTTTGGCCATCCCTGCCACATCAGTTCCTACAAGCTGGCTTTTTACAGATGCCGGTGTGACAATTTACAGAAAGCGGTCAGCACTGACAGCAGAACATGTAGACATGTTAGTTTTTCTCAATGGAAATAGATTTTAATACTTTGAACGTTATCTTATTTGTCCTTCACATGTGTGCCTCTCCCACTTACATCATAGCCACCTTTTTGCAAGTGGACCATTTTATCTCCAGGTCAGATCTAGTGCTTCCACTATTTTCCTTCCTTAAAGAGCAGGGTGAATAATGTCCTTCTGCTCTAATATCTGTAGCTTACCAGTATATTACTGGATGTTTCCAGAATACTTTTTTTTTTGTCAGAAATAACAATAGAACATTCTGACTATGATGGCAGATCAGTATTGCCTGATATGTGGATTATGTAGTCATTTTAAAGTGGCCACACTTAGTGATAATGTGTCTGGCGGGAATGACCTTACATTGCATATTTAGCTTGGACAATTGTATTATTTTTCCAGTTATTTCACAATGTATGCCCTGCATGGGAAACAAATACTTTAATTTATTTATTTAATGTTGTATAAATGTGAATGTTAGATCAGTATTTCCTTTCCACATGAACCAGAAATTACTTTAGAGAGTCACTGAAAAAGTGCAATAATGCTATATACAACATGTGTATCCTTCTTAATTATCTATAAATTAGTATACTTACTTTTTATAATGTTTGCTATGATGATATCCTAACCATTTAAAAGATAGGATAAATGTAACTGATATGCAATACAGAGTCAGCATCTATATCAGGTTATAAGTTAAATGGAAAGCTTACAGAATTATTTGCCAGTCATGGAACTACAATTCATTTCATAATCAATTTTTCTAAATCCACTCCCCAACAGAACCCTTTGATGGGGACTGGATACTGTTTGTTAGTTTGTTTTCACAGCCAGGTATTTAGAGTTTATACTAAAGCAGGGATGGCAAACTTTTTGAGAAAGTGTCCTCACAAAAAAAAAAATTAAAAAAAAAAAAGAAACATTAACGTAAATTTTCCATACTCTGGGCTAGATTACAAGTGACGCGTTATTTAGCGATCCCGCTTGCACATTAACTTTAAAAGAAATAAGCTTTTTCTGCACATACAGTAGCATGCATATTACATGTTGAAAGTAAATAGTTTTGCACAAGCACTAACCCTGACGTGCACAAAAAGACGAACTTCTTATATCGCCAACTTGTTAACGTATTCCCCCATAGACTTAAATGGAATGCGAAAAGTGGAAAAAAAACCTAAAACCATTACTCGCACACAAACTTGATTGTGTTTAACCAAGTGCGCTAACCCAACAGGAAATCTTAATATTTCACATTCTAATGTTCTTCGTGTTTGTACATACGTGTGTATTTATGTATTTATATGTGTATATATGTATTTACAGACATATATAAACACAAATAAATGTGTGTAAATATATATATATATATATATATATATATATATATATATATATATACACACACACACGTGTGTGTCTGCACTGGAGCTCTTTGCAGTCAAGTAGCTGAAAACATGAGAAATCATATTTATGCAATATTCGTATTTAATAGTGTTTAACTGTTTTTACTGTAAATATTTCACATTCCAATGTTTTTCACATAGGGGAATATGTTCTGAGTACATAAATAAATATCTATTTACAAATACTTAGAACATTGGAATGTGAAATATTTACAGTAAATACAGTTAAGCACTTTATTAAATATGAGTATTGCATAAATATGATTTTTCAGGTACTTGACTTCAAAGAGCTCCAGTGCACTTACATATATAAGTCTATATATGTACACATATGTATATAAACACATATATATATATATATATATATATATACACATACATACAAACATAATTAGACATGTATATGTATGCATCTCTGTTAAAGCCCTTGCCTGCCTTTTTTTGACAAACAACTGAGCCCTTATACATTTTTAATGCAATATTTTTTTTTAGTAATTTTTTTTTAACAGTGATATAATGAGTGTAACTGTATTTTTAAATGTATTTTTGATGTGTTTTGTGCAACTTTTTTGTTGAGCGTAACAGTTAACCAGAGCTCATAAATTCAATTATGCTAATGAAATGTGTTTACTTTCAACTTGTAATACGCATGCTCCTTACGACGTGCAACAAGGCACGATAAACCCAATATCGTTTGCGCTCAACAGTTAGTGCGCCACTAGTAATATACCCCAATATTTGCTATTATTGATAAATTCTTATTTATTAAGAGCCATAAGAATAATTATTAAAGGGACATGAAACCCAAAATATTTCTTTCATTATTCATACAGAACATATAATTGTAAACAACTTTCCAATTTACTGCTGTGATCAAATTTCCTTCATTTTCTTTATATCTTTTGTTGAAGGAGCAACAATGTACTACTGAGGGCTACCTGAACACATAGCTGGGCCAATGACAAATGGCATAAATGTGCAGCCACCAATCAGCTAGCTCCCAGTAGTGCATTGCTGCTCCTAAGCCTATCTGGGTATACTTTTCAACAAAGAATAACAAGAGAACAAAACCAAAATGTTATGAGAGGCAACAAATTTGTTTTAAAGAGATGTTAAACAGTCTATTTCTTTGTTGTAATAAAAAAGCACTAAGCAATTGCTTATACATAATAGAAATAATTGTAGTATGTATTATTCATCTATTTAAATAGATTTTATTTTGTTTATTTTACACTACATTTGTGCTTCCCGTCACAGCCCTACAAGGAGGAGGAGGCGGCATTTGCAGGAAGGTTTATCTTAGCCTGATGCCATAAAACTTCTGGGCTAGCGAATAGACTAGATAACAGGGAGTCAGATTTGCTCATGCCCAGAACTGACTGTAGAAAATCCCCTGCTATTATCACACTGGGGGCAGGGATACACTCAAAATTTCTAAGTTCTAATTTTGCAAGAAAACAAGTATGTTATCTGCTATTTTTTACACAATCTGTTTCTTTTTATATTCACTTTGATTTACCATTTATTTGTTTTTACCAAATGAGCACTGTTTAATATCCCTTTAAATACCTTGGGTACTTGTGCTATAAGTTTGCTATTTTTGTGCTAATCCATTTACACTTTGTTTAATGTACAGACTTTAGAATGGTTTGCAAATGCAAGTATTGTTATTAAAAAGGTTTAGTAAAATGATGATAGATAAGTTTGTGTTGCCTACGTGTTCATGTATCCAGTCAATACCTATAAATAATGGGATAGTTCTGTATGGCAGACACATACTGGTAAGTAACTACATTTGCAGCTGTTATCTCATATTCAGTAGTACTTCCCTTTAAAAAAACAAATTAACATCATTTTTACTGCATTTGTTTGTCAATAGCCAAACTCTACCCACCATTTGCCTTATTTTGAGGAGCCAAACTGGGCTTTAGTCTGCAGACAACAAAGCTAGTCACTGTAATACATTTAGTATAAAGTGCATTGTTTCCTTCTTAATATAAGGAGAGTACACAGCATCATTCCTTATTGTCGGGAAATACTGAACCTTGCCACCAGGAGGGGGCAAAGTCACCCCAGCCAAAAGCTCAAATACCTCTCCCACTTCCCCCATCCCCCAGTCATTCTTTGCCTTTCGTCACAGGAGGATGGCAGAGAAGTATCAGAAGATTTCGGAGTAGTTCCTTAGGAGGGGTATCTGCCTTTCGTTATGGAACTGGAGTTTTAAGTAGTTTTGTCAGCCTCCCAGTGAGAGCATTGACGAAAGTTAGAGTCTGGAGATGCAGGAAGAGTCTTTCTGCGAACCCATCCAGACTGCCTGCTAACAGCTCCTAAGCAATCAGTGTTGACGAGTTTCACTGCCTGCTTGTTTTTCTCACTCAAGTCCATGTCAGGAGCGATGCTACAAGACTGTCACACTTGAGAGGCTGTGTTTCTGTTGCACAGCATGGATTCTGGTAATATTGTTTTAATTTTTACTTATGTTGAAAACGCTAGAAGACAGGGTCACATAGTGGCTCCTTTTATCTTAATAGAATCATGGGTTAATATCTCCTGAGGGGGGTTATTGAACAGTGGGATTTAATCAAATGTGATGCTTTGATTTTATGCTGCTTTTTGTGTGATATTTTATTGGGCTCATAGACTGTTTGTTATAGGGCTGAAACGCACAGGTTTTTGCTTTCACTTTGAATGCTGCGCAGCTTGTAGCTTTTTCTCATAGCAGGAGCAGTCTGCCTTGCGTACCATGTGACCGGGAGTGGTCTCGCTTTCATTTCCTCTTTCCTGACCGTGCTGGCTGTCGGAGAAGACGCTATTTCTCTGTATTGTCTGGGTCTAGGAGGTGGTTAGTGCCCCAGCCATTGGGAGCATAAAGGTGCCGTTTTTGAGAAATAAAGATCGTTTAATTTCTGTGTCCTACTATCATTAGCTTAAGCTATGGAGGATTCTGAGATACTAGAGGGTACTCCCTCTATTCCAAATAGTAATACCTGTTTATATTGTGAGGAGGCCTTGGTATGCCTGTCCTCTCAACTATGTTCCACATGCCTTGACAATGGGATTAAGTCAAAGAAGGTTAACCCCTTTAGTACCACTGAGCCATCCACCTCTGAGGACTTGCCGTCCCGTGAGGTGCATACCCAACAGTCATCTACTTCTACACACACAGCTTCCCATAGCATGTTTGATCCTCCATCTGGAGGGGGCCTTTTACCATCAGATTTTAACGCACAGTTAAAAACGGCTGTGTCTGAGGCCCTCAGTGCTTTACCTCGCCCTGCTAAACGCAAGTAGAAGGTTAAACATAGCTTTCCTGCCCAGGGGTGGTCATGTAATTTATTGGATTTCTCTGCTTTGTCTCAGTTATCCAAGGATGAGTCGCATTCTGAGGCTTCAGAGGGTGAACTTTCTGGGACGGAGTCTGCTGCCTCTAAGCCTCCTGCTGCGGAGGAACCAGCCTTTAGATTTAAGATTGAACACTTACGTTTTCCTGTCTACATTAGAGGTTCCAGAGGCCAAGCTGCCTGATGAACCTTTGATTCATAAATTAGACAGAGTTTACGAGGACAGGGTAGTGCCTTTAACTTTTCCTGTGCTTGTAAAGATGGCGAACATTATTAAGAACGAATGGGACAGAATTGGATCTTCCTTTTCCCCTTCGTCTTCCTTTAAAAAATGATTTCCGGACTCTCAATTGGAGTTGTGGGGTTCTGCCCTAAGGTGGATGGCGCTATCTACATGCTTGCCAAACGCACTGCTATCCTGCTAGAGGATAGCTCGACGTTCAGAGAGCCGATGGATAAAAAGATGGAAACTATTCTAAGAAAAATGTTTCAACATACGGGATATTTGTTTCAACCGGCAGAAGTTGTTGCTGGAACAGCTACCTACTGGTGCGACTCCTTATCGGAATTGATCGAGGTGGAGAGTCCACTCGACTTTATCCAGGAAAGAATTAAAGCCTTGAGAATTACTAATTCTTTTATCTGTGATGCAAACATGCAGATTATTCGCCTAAATGCTAAGGTTTCTGGCTTTTCAGTTCAGGCCCGTCGGGCGCTCTGGCTGAAGTCCTGGTCTGCGGATATGACTTCTAAGTCCAGATTTCTTTCCCTTCCCTTTAAGGGAAAGATTTTATTTGGTCCAGGCCTGGACTTCATTATCTGCATGGTTACTGGGGGCAAAGGTGCCTTTCTACTGCAAGATAAAAAGAACAAGTCTAAGGGACAAAGTTCTAATTTTCGTTCTGATAAATCCCAACAACAGCAGCCCTCCGCTAAGAGTACTTGGAAGCCGGCTCAGTCCTGGAATAAATCCAAGCAGAGCAAGAAGCCCGCCAAGACTAAATCGGCATGAAGGGGCGGCCCCCAATCTGGCGCTGGATTGTTTAGGGGCAGACTGACGCTCTTTTCATAAGCTTGGTTCAGGGACGTGCAGTATCCATGGGTCCTGGAGGTCATAGCTCAGGGATACAAGATTGGTTTCAAGTCTCATCCACCCAAGGGCAGATTTCTCCTCTCAAGCCTGTCTTCCAGACCAGAAAAGAGGGAAGCCTTTCTGGGATACGTGCGGGATCTGTTCTCCTTAGGGGTCATTTTCCCGGTACCTATCGCAGAAAGGGGTTTGGGATACTATTCAAACCTTTTCGTGGTCCCAAAGAAGGAGGGAACTTTCCGCCCGATTCTGGACCTAAAGTGCTTAAACAAATTTCTAAACGTCCCCTCATTCAAGATGGAGACGATAAGGTCCATCCTTCCCTTAGTTCAGGAAGGACAGTTCATGACCACTATAGATCTAAAGGATGCCTACCTTAACGTTCCAATCCACAAGGATCATTTCCAGTTCCAAAGGTTTGCGTTCCTGGACCAGCACTTCCAGTTCGTTGCACCGTTTGGTCTAGCTACTGCTCCAAGAATTTTAACGAAGGTTCTAGGGGCTCCTCTAGCTGTTGCCAGAACCCGGGGTATAGCAGTAGCTCCCTACATAGACGATATTCTGGTACAAGCACCATCTTTTTGTCTGGCGGAAGACCATTCAGAATCTCTTCTCTCTCTTCTTCAATCTTATGGATGGAAGATAAACCTAGAAAGTAGTTCTCTTATTCCATGCACCAGGGTACAATTTCTGGGTACAATAATAGACTCCATATCCATGAGGATATTCCTAACAGACCAGAGACGTTGCAAGCTTGCTGCGGCATGTCTCACCCTTCCGAACCTCCTTAAGGCCCTCTGTGGCTCAGTGTATGGAGGTAATTGGTTTAATGGCACCCGCATGAACATCATTCCCTTTGCCAGGTTCCGTCTCAGACCACTGCAACTGTGCATGCTGAGGCAGTGGAACGGCGATCATTCGGATCTGTCTCAACAGAGCTCTCTGGACAACCGGTCGAGAAAATCGCTCTCTTGGTGGCTCTGTCCAGATCATCTGTCCCGTGGGACATCCTTCTTAAGACGATCCTGGGAGATTGTAACTATGGACGCAAGTCTATCAGGATGGGGAGCTGTTTGGGGTGCCAGGAAGGCACAGGGCCTGTGGTCTCAGGAGGATTGCTCCCTCCCAATCAACATTCTGGAACTTTGAGCAATATTCAATGCTCTGAAGGCTTGGCCCCTTCTGGGTTCGTTCCAGTTTATCAGATTCCAATCAGACAATATAACCTTGGTGGCTTACATCAACCATCAGGGGAGAACGAGAAGCTCCCTAGCAATGAGGGAGGTATCTCGAATTCTGGAGTGGGCGGAGGCACACAGCTGTTAGCTGTCAGAGATCCACATTCCGGGTGTGGACAACTGGGAAACATATTTTCTCAGCAGACAATACTTTCATCTGGGGGAATGGTCTCTCCATCCCAAAGTGTTTGCGGGGATATGCAACAAGTGGGGGACGCCGGAGATCGATCTCATGGCGTCTTGTCTCAATACCAAGCTACCCAGATATGGGTCGAGGTCCAGGGATCCTCAGGCGGAGCTAATAGATGCATTAGCAGTGCCTTGGAGAAAATAAGGGGATTGGGACAAGTGCTGCAAAAAAAGAGCAGACCTATATACAATAATTATATACGTGTGGGGCAAAAAGGTTATTGATAAGAGAAAAAATATATAATAATAATGAATGATGTATAAGATTTAATGAACTGTTCGTTAATATAATATTCACAAGTGCAATAATGATGCCGGCATCTAATTGGATTATAGATAAGATTTTACTAAAACAAGATTAAAAAATATACTGGATAATATAAAATTGCTCTAGATAATATACAATTGTTCGCTATCTGAGTGAGATAAAAGAGGGTGTTAACACTATAATACTGGAGCGTGCAAACATATAAACAGTAAAAATTGTCCGTATAGCTCCAAATGAAGAGCCAAATAATGGTGGTAATATTTCAGCTACAGATATCAATAAGTTACGTTAACTTCTGCTGTGCACAGACTCAGATGGACGTCGATCCAGAAGGGAAGGGAGAGACGCTCACAGTCCGTGAAGGAGCGCCTTACTGCAGAGTGTTCCGTTAGGAATGACGTCAGGTCATGGGACTCAGTTACGTGATCCAATGAATCCCAAAGTGATACTATGTATCCGCTTTTTAAAACAAAGTCTTTCTTGAATAGAGTTAAATGCAGAGGTTCTTGCAGCTTTTTAGCAGCTCTAAAATAAGTGATGTAAGAACAACAACAAGTTTTACTTGTTATATCCAATCTGTTCAGAAAGATACGATCAGGAATTATTCATATGGTTTGTTCATGGAGATTTAAAACAAACAATGAACCTGAATCGTCTAACACAGAGTGGGTAAAATACTATACACATATAGACAGGAATTATTCATATGTGTAAGCTCTGAGGGTGGTAAAGAGATAGAGATGAACCTGTATAATATGTAGGTGAGTGGAGCCCACAATAGAATAAAATAACAAAAAGTAGTAAGCAAATTCTACGCTTTTCGACAGACCGAACTGCCTTTATCAAGATCACATACTTCAGTGCCTTGGAGATTCAGTCTAATTTACCTTTTCCCGCCGTTACCACTTCTTCCTCGTGTAGTGGCCCACATCAAGCAGGAGCAGGCATCAGTGATACTGATTGCTCCATCGTGGCTGCAAAGGATGTGGTTCGCAGATCTGGTGAGGGTGTCATCATCTCCTACGTGGAAGTTACCTTGTTGCAGGGTGCTGCTGGAACAAGGTCCCTTTGTTCATCGAAATCTAGATTCTCTGAGGCTGACTGCGTGGAGATTGAATGCTTAGTCCTAGCCAAGAGAGGTTTTTTTGAGAGAGTGGTTGATACTCTCATTAAAGCTTGTAAGCCGGTTACTCATCTATCATAAAGTGTGGAGAACCTACTTATTCTGGTGTGAAGAGCGTGGATTTTCTTGGCATAAAGTTAAGGTTGCCAGGATCCTATCGATTCTCCAGAATAGACTGGAGAAGGGCCTTACTGCCAGTTCCCTGAGGGGACAGATTTCGGCCCTATCTGTTTTACTGCGCAAGAGGCTCTCGGAGCTTCCTGATGTACAGTCCTTTGTTAAGGCTCTGATCAGGATCACACCTGTGTTTAGATCTAAGGCTCTTCCTTGGAGTCTAAATCTTGTTCTTAAGGTTTTGCAACAGGCTCTGTTTGAGTCTTTGCATGAGATTGACATTAAATTATTGTCCTGGAAGGTTCTTTTCCTACTGGCTATTGCTTCTGCACACAGAGTATCTGAGATTGCCGCCTTGCAATGTGAGCCTCCTTATCTGGTGTTTCATTCGGATAAGGCTGTCCTACGTACTAAGTTAGGTTTTCTTCCTAAGGTTGTGTCAGACCGCAACATCAAACAAGAGATTGTGGTTCCTTCCTTGTGTCCAAATCCTCCTTCTGTGAAGGAACGTTTTCTTCATAATTTGGACGTGGTTCGCGCCTTGAAGTTCTACCTTCAGGCTACTAAGGATTTTAGACAAACATTGTCCTTGTTTGTTGTCTATTCCGGGAAACGTAAGGGACAGAAGGTCTCTTCGACTTCCTTATCTTTTTGGTTAAGGAGTGCTATCCGCTTTGCTTATGAGACAGCGGGACATAGACCTCCTCAAAGGATTACGGCTCATTTTACTAGAACAGTGGCTTCCTCTTGGGCCTTTAAGAACAAGGCCTCTATGGATCAGATTTGTAAGGCGGCTACCTGAACCTCCTTACATACTTTTTCTAAATTTTACAAGTTTGATGTTTTTGCTTCGGCTGAAGCAGCTTTCGGGAGAAAGGTTTTACAGACTGTGGTGCCCTCAGATTAGGGTCCGCATTTCTTTTTGTCCCTCCTGTTATCATTCAGTGTCCTCTAGAGCTTGGGTATAAGTTTCCCAACAATAAGGAATAAAGCCGTGGACCCTCCTTATATTAAGAAGGAAACATAAATTACGCTTACCAGATAATTTAATTTCCTTCTGTATAAGGAGAGTCCACAGCCCCCGCTCGTGTTCTCCGATGGGTGGCCCTCTAAATTATATTTTTCTTCTGGCACCATTTATACCTTGATATTTCTCCTACTGTTACTTGTTCCCTCTGCAGAATGACTGGGAGATGGGTGAAGTAGGAGAGGTATTTGAGCCTTTGGCTGGGGTATCTTTGCCTCCTCCTGGTGGCCAGGTTCAGTATTTCCCAACAGTAAGGAATGATGCTGTGGACTCTCCTTATACAGAGGGAAATTAAATTATCTGGTAAACATAATTTATGTTTTTGCAGTTGTTATCAGTTAAAGCCAGTTAGGGACATGTATGTAACATAGTTAGCCTTGCAAGGTCAGCAGGGTGCATTTTGAGGTCTGAGAGTTAGAAATTACTCTACTCTATTTTTTAGCGCTAACTACACAGTAAGGGATCTAAATAAATAATGAAAATATTTTACAAAGTTGTTTCAATATTCATAACTACTTTCACTTATCTAATTCCACAGCTTAAAGTACTTAAAGGGACAGTCAACACTTAGGCCTAGATTTAGAGTTGGGCGGTAGCCGTCAAAACCAGCGTTAGAGGCTCCTAACGCTGGTTTTTACCGCCCTCTGGTATTTGGAGCCAGTCATTAAAGGGTCTAACGCTCACTTTCAGCCGCGACTTTTCCATACCGCAGATCCCCTTACGTCAATTGCGTATCCTATCTTTTCAATGGGATCTTTCTTATGCCAGTATTTAGAGTCGTGGCTGAAGTGAGTGTTAGAAATCTAACAACAAAACTCCAGCCGCAGAAAAAAGTCAGTAGTTAAGAGCTTTCTGGGCTAACGCCGGTTTATAAAGCTCTTAACTACTGTGCTCTAAAGTACACTAACACCCATAAACTACCTATGTACCCCTAAACCGAGGTCCCCCCACATCACCGCCAGTATATTTAATTTTTTTAACCCCTAATCTGCCGCTCCGTACACCGCCGCCAACTACGTTATCCCTATGTACCCCTAATCTGCTGCCCCTAACACCGCCGACCCCTATATTATATTTATTAACCCCTAATCTGCCCCCCCCCACAATGTCGCCGCCAGCTACCTACAATAATTAACCCCTAATCTGCCGACCGGAGCTCACCGCTAGTATAATAAATGTATTAACCCCTAATCCGCCTCACTCCCGCCTCAATAACCCTATAATAATTAGTATTAACCCCTAATCTGCCCTCCCTAACATCGCCGACAGCTAACTTCAAGCATTAACCCCTAATCTGCCGATCGCAGCTCACGGCTACTCTAATAAATTGTTTAACCCCTTAAGCTAATTCTAACACTAACACCCCCCTAAGTTAAATATAATTTTTATCTAACAAAATAAATTAAGTCTTATTAAATAAATTATTCCTATTTAAATCTAAATACTTACCTGTAAAATAAATCCTAATATAGCTACAATATAAATTATAATTATATCTTAGCTATTTTAGGATTAATATTTATTTTACAGGCAACTTTGTAATTATTTTAACCAGGTACAATAGCTATTAAATAGTTAATAACTATTTAATAGCTACCTAGTTAAAATAATTACAAAATTACCTGTAAAATAAATCCTAACCTAACTTACAATTAAACCTAACACTACACTATCAATATATTAATTAAATAAACTACCTACAATTATCTACAATTAAACCTAACACTACACTATCAATAAATAAATTAAATACAATTCCTACAAATAAATACAATTAAATAAACTAACTAAAGTACAAAAAATAAAAAAGAACTAAGTTACAAAAAATAAAAAAATATTTACAAACATTAGAAAAAAATTACAACAATTTTAAACTAATTACACCTACTCTAAGCCCCCTAATAAAATAACAAAGACCCCCAAAATAAAAAAATGCCCTACCCTATTCTAAATTACAAAAGTTCAAAGCTCTTTTACCTTACCAGCCCTTAAAAGGGCCCTTTGCGGGGCATGCCCCAAAGAATTCAGCTCTTTTGCCTGTAAAAAAAACATACAATACCCCCCCAACATTACAACCCACCACCCACATACCCCTAATCTAACCCAAACCCCCTTAAATAAACCTAACACTAAGCCCCTGAAGATCTTCCTACCTTGTCTTCACCATGCCAGGTATCACCGATCGTTCCAGGCTCCGAAATCTTCATCCAAGCCCAAGCGGGGGCTAGACATCAAGCGACGGCTGAAAAAGTCCAGAAGAGGCTCCAAAGTCTTCATCCTATCCGGGAAGAAGAGTAGATCCGGACTGGCAACCATCTTCTTCCAAGCGGCATCTTCTATCTTCATCCAATGACGACCGGCTCCATCTTGAAGACCTCCACCGCGGACCCATCTTCTTCTTCCGACGACTTCCCGACGAATGACGGTTCCTTTAAGGGACGTCATCCAAGATGGTGTCCCTCGAATTCCGATTGGCTGATAGGATTCTAGCAGCCAATCGGAATTAAGGTAGGAAAATTCTGATTGTCTGATGGAATCAGCCAATCAGAATCAAGTTCAATCCGATTGGCTGATCCGATCAGCCAATCAGATTGAGCTCGCATTCTATTGGCTGATCGGAACAGCCGATAGAATGCGAGCTCAATCTGATTGGCTGATTGAATCAGCCAATCGGATTGAACTTGATTCTGATTGGCTGATTCCATCAGCCAATCAGAATTTTCCTACCTTAATTCCGATTGGCTGATAGAATCCTAAAAGCCAATCGGAATTCGAGGGACGCCATCTTGGATTACGTCCCTTAAAGGAACCGTCATTCGTCGGGAAGTCGTCGGAAGAAGAAGATGGGTCCGCGGTGGAGGTCTTCAAGATGGAGCCGGTCGTCATTGGATGAAGATAGAAGATGCCGCTTGGAAGAAGATGGTTGCCGGTCCGGATCTACTCTTCTTCCCGGATAGGATGAAGACTTTGGAGCCTCTTCTGGACTTCTTCAGCCGTCGCTTGATAGAAGACTTCAGCCGGATGATGGATGTCTAGCCCCCGCTTGGGCTTGGATGAAGATTTCGGAGCCTGGAACGATCGGTGATACCTGGCATGGTGAAGACAAGGTAGGAAGATCTTCAGGGGCTTAGTGTTAGGTTTATTTAAGGGGGGTTTGGGTTAGATTAGGGGTATGTGGGTGGTGGGTTGTAATGTTGGGCGGGGGTATTGTATGTTTTTTTTACTGGCAAATAAGCTGAATTTCTTTGGGAACTTTTGTAATTTAGAATAGGGTAGGGCATTTTTTTTATTTTGGGGGTCTTTGTTATTTTATTAGGGGGCTTAGAGTAGGTGTAATTAGTTTAAAATTGTAGTAATTTTTTTCTAATGTTTGTAAATATTTTTTTATTTTTTGTAACTTAGTTCTTTTTTATTTTTTGTACTTTAGTTAGTTTATTTAATTGTATTTATTTGTAGGAATTGTATTTAATTTATTTATTGATAGTGTAGTGTTAGGTTTAATTGTAGATAATTGTAGGTAGTTTATTTAATTAATTTATTGATAGTGTAGTGTTAGGTTTAATTGTAACTTAGGTTAGGATTTATTTTACAGGTAATTTTGTAATTATTTTAACTAGGTAGCTATTAAATAGTTATTAACTATTTAATAGCTATTGTACCTGGTTAAAATAAATACAAAGTTGCCTGTAAAATAAATATAAATCCTAAAATAGCTACAATATAATAATAATTTATATTGTAGCTATATTAGGGTTTATTTTACAGGTAAGTATTTAGATTTAAATAGGAATAATTTATTTAATAAGAGTTAATTTATTTCGTTAGATAAAAATTATATTTAACTTAGGGGGGTGTTAGTGTTAGGGGTAGACTTAGCTTTAGGGGTTAATACATTTATTATAGTAGCGGTGAGCTCCGATCGGCAGATTAGGGGTTAATTATTGTAGGTAGCTGGCGGCGACGTTGTGGGGGGCAGATTAGGGGTTAATAAATATAATATAGGGGTCGGCGGTGTTAGGGGCAGCAGATTAGGGGTACATAACTATAATGTATGTTGCGGCGGTGTAGGGAGCGGCAGATTAGGGGTTAATAATAATATGCAGGTGTCAGCGATAGCGGGGGCGGCAGATTAGGGGTTAATAAGTGTAAGGTTAGGGGTGTTTAGACTCGGGGTACATGTTAGAGTGTTAGGTGCAGACGTAGGAAGTGTTTCCCCATAGAAAACAATGGGGCTGCGTTAAGAGCTGAACGCTGCTTTTTTGCAGGTGTTAGGTTTTTTTTCAGCTCAAACAGCCCCATTGTTTTCTATGGGGATATCGTGCACGAGCACGTTTTTGAAGCTGGCCGCGTCCGTAAGCACCGCTGGTATCTAGAGTTGCAGTGGCGTTAAATTATGCTCTACGATCCCTTTTTGGAGCCTAACGCACTGAAAACCCAGCCATTCTGTGAACTCTAAATACCAGCGGTATTTAAAAGGTGCGGGAGAAAAAAAGCATGCGTAGCTAACGCACCCCTTTGGCCGCCAAACTCTAAATCTAGCCGTAAATTTGTTATTGTTTAAAAAGATAGATAACGCCTTTACTACCCATTACCCAGCTTTGCACATCCAACATTGTTTTATTAATATACTTTATACCCTTTAAACCTCTAAATTTCTGCCTGTTTCAAAGGATCTATAGAAAGCGTCTGAATCACTTGCTTTTTATTTGCTTTTCACAACAGGAGACTGCTAGTTCATATGGGCCATATAGATAACATTGTGCTCATGTCCGAGAAGTTAATTAAGATTTAGCACAACACAGTACTAAATGCAAGTTAATAGATAATAAATATCAGGGGGAAGATGCTTAGATACAAGGTAATCACAGAGGTAAAAGTATATTAACCCCTTAAGGACCAGCGACGTACCCTGTATGTCGCTGGCCTTTTTTTGGGACTTGATTGTTTTTTAGCGCGGTCTTGCCACCAGCGTTGAGACTGCTCTATTCCACAAAGCCTGCTGGAGGGAGGGTATTAATAGCGTCTTCTTGCTAGACTTGTGCTATTATATCCTGAAAAAACCCTTAATGACCAGTGATATACAGGGTACATTGTGGTCATTAAGGGGTTAATATAACTGTGTTAGTTATGCAAAACTGGTAAATGGGTAATAAAGGGATTATCCATCTTTTAAAACAATAAGAATTCTATTGTAAACTGTCCCTTTAACCCCAGGATAACACTTTATTTTAATTATTAACAAGTAAGACAAAAACACACACTGACATTACCCCTGCCATATTAGATGCATATAGGAAGCAACATCACCAAATACATATAAATACTACCTGCACATATCTCTATGGGGTTGGAACAGAACAGGTTATTGGCACACATGTAACTTATTAGCATCACTACACATTATTAAAAGGGATCATTAAACATACAGAATGGTGATATAATCATTAAACCCACAAAATTGCCATTTTGCTTGTCATTAATCTTTAGTTTTGAAATTGGGTGATTAACACCGATTTTGTGTTTAAAGGAGGTAAAGGTTTGTGCTTGATGGGTATTAACGGGAGATAATATTAGCTGAAGTTCAGTAATTAACTGCCCCAAATAGGATTGTGATCAACCTCAGTTAAGAGCAATGCAATATAATTATGATGTTAAAAAAAGTACTTTTCTGATTGTAATTTAAACAATGTTTTAACTTAAAACAATTTATAATATTAAATAAGTAAAAGTTCAACAGTAAGAGCATGAAGATCAAAAACTCACCTCCATGGAGAGAAAATACACACAATCTTTGAGATCTTTTTTAGACATGGAGGCCCATTTATCAAGCTCCGTATGGGCCCGTGTTTCTGGCGAGTCTTCAGCAGTTATGAAGCAGCGGTCTGAGCAGGCGGACAGAGATCGCCACAATTCAACCCGATCAAGTACGATCGGGTTGATTGACACCTCCCTGCTGGTGGCCCATTGGCCGCAAGTCTGCAGGGGGCGGCGTTGCACCAGCAGCTCTTGTGAGCTGCTGGCGCAATGCTGAATACGGAGAACGTTGCGTTTTCGAACAAAATTTAGATGGGTTTTGCCGTATTGATGAGACTTAGATTATCTCACGTTAGCAGAGAGCTTTAGATCATCGGTCCCTAATTGTGTTAATTGTAGTATAAAAGAAACAATGGATTCATTATAAATGTCTATAAAGTATTATTGATGCAGCAATACAAATGTATATTTGACAACATAGGGATAATAGTGAAGCAATAACAATACTGAAATATGTGTTGAGTTATTAAAACTAAATCTTAAATAAGGAATACTTAATTTAACACTAATAGTGACAATTATGCTAAATAAGAAACCATGGGTTAATGATAGATGTTTAATATTATTGATGCAGAAATAATAATGATGGACATTTGGGCAATATACCCCTTCAGTGCAGTCAGTGTATGTATATGCATGTGTAATATGTGTATATACGTCCCCAGTGCAAAGAAGTATACTGTATGTTATACAAATGAGCAAGAAGATTTTACTCCCCTTTTTGCATCTATCTATCTTATGGAAAAATATCAATTGCTTCCTGTTTTGCTACATGGCCAGGCAATAGCAATATCATTTTAGCACAGCTTTCTATTCATTTCCTACCTCTTTGGTCTATGTGCTTTAACATACCAGATATTCCTCCTTTATTATTATAATGGTTTATTTGTATAGCGCCGCTAAATTCCTTTATAACGTACCACACATACCAAATAAAAGATTGTGTTTGAAATAGCTACTTTCTAAGAAGACATGTTTACTTCTTCATAACACAATGATTTCTATCATTAATATGTCTTTTTAAGCATGGCTGCAGATGTCTGCAATAAACCTGTATTTAACATCTCTATAACTTAAAGTGATGGTAACCGATTATAAACTACTAAGTGCCAATTGAAAGCAGATACAAAATAAAGATTGACATTTTTTGATATTTTGTACCTTCTATGATTCACAATATTGCTCTGTAGTATGTTCTCTGCATCGTTCCCCCTCCAGCCCCACTCAATAGTCATTTTTTTTTCTGTCAGATTTTCTTTAACGGGCCAGTAAGCATACCAAATAATGTTATATAATTCGGCACATAGTGCAGAATTACATAACATTAGCTTAGTGCTAGCTTTATAAAACAAAGAGCTGCATAGATATTTACCTAAGAAAATTACTTTTACAGAACGCCACTCCTTGCTCTGTTTTTTCAGAAGCGCATCGTGGCACGCTGTCTATTCACAGCCCTCCCAATCGTGCCATTAAACTCAATCTAGCTTGCCCCGCTACCAGAACGGGAGCGAGCTAGATTGAGTTTAATGGAGCGATCAGGCCAGCTGTGAATAGACAGCGTGCCGCGATGCGCTTCTGAAAAAAATAGACCTGCTCAGTAGAGCAAGGCGTTCTGTAAAAGTTATTTTCTTAGGTAAAGAGCTATGCAGCCCTTTGTTTTATAAAGCTAGCACTAAGCTAATGTTATATAATTCTGCACTATGTGCAGAATTATATAACATTATTTGGTACGTTTACTGGCCCTTTAACAGCCAATCAAATTGCATGTCAATTGACAGACTAAATGCTATGTAAAAATACATAGCGCTATACAAGCATGCACACAACTATTTTGGAACAGATAGAACTGTCTAATAATCTTCATGTATACATGTGCACGTTCGTGTGATTTTCAAACATGTGCTTTAGTCGTTGGGGGCAGCACACAGTGACATCTGAGTAAACACTGAATCGTAGTTCCTACGATTTAGTGTTTACTATTTTGATCTATGTAACAGTTTTGAGCATGCGGGTGAAGTGTGTAATCGTGAGCATGCACAGATTGAAAATGTCTTATGATGCCTATCAGTTTCATTATCTCCACCGTATAATGACGTGCAGGGCATTACAACCCACTCTGCATGTCACATCCCTGAAGCCTGATAATTCACAGAAGGTGGAGGAATGATATTTGACTGACTGGTGATTAAATGTGAATTATTTCATTTATAAAATATGTTTATAAAAAAATAAAGTATGCAGTTATATATATGCTTACAGGTATTGATTTAGAGTAGTATGCACATTGTTTACCATCACTTTAAACCAATGTGATTTTTACACCCCTGAATATATAATGCATTAACATACATTTGGTAACTTATATATATATATTTTTAGCATATAAGACACACCTGCATATAAGACCCAACTCTCTTAAAATTATATACCAAATAATGTGGATAACTCCTCCACGTGTCATCACTACTTTGTATGTATTATACTGCTCCCCTCGTATACAGCTCTCCCTTCACCCTCTTTTTTGCTTGATGCTTCTCTGGTTTCTTACCTCACCCCATCTCTATCTCCCTAATTTCCTATCTACTACCTGCAACTCAAATTATCTCTTTGCAAGTGACACATATAATTATACCATCTGGCCAGTAGAGGGTGATCTTTTGCATGTAAGGTACAGACAAATTGGAAATCTAGTTTCAATAAAAAAAGTGTCTTGTGTGTATTGTGCGTCTTGATAAGTCTATTTATTTTTAATTTGCACTTGACATATATACAATTATACCATAATTAGCATGAATTACTAGTTTGCATACAAATAAATAAAAACATTATATGGCATGAAATGAGTATTAGCTCGATTTGACCCCCCAAGTTAGAGTCTAATCAACAGAGGTTCTTATCTGTCTCAATTAATTAAAAGAAGCGATGAGCTCTTAATTATTCTGGGGGATTTATTCAATATTTTGAACAAGGCCATCTATGTTTAAACACAGGGTTCATGCTTTATTTATTCATACAAATTATATACCCTTGAATATACATGGATATTTAAATTTGTTTAATGGAATTGTTCCCATAATTATATTTTTATTTAAATCGTACTCTATTTTTTGGGTAGATCATATGTTGATTGTGACTATACAGAGTGAGTTGTACATTTAACACTGGATAATTAATTACCACATTAAACTAAGGAATTGTTTATTTTTTATATCATTTTGGTTTTATGTTTTAATAAAATTGAGTTTGACCATGTCTGTTTTCATACAATTTATAAACCATTAAGTGTTAGTTACGGTAATTGTGAAAACACCATCCTCTAGATCATATTCCAGTTGTAAAAGTAACAAATGTTAGTAACATATATCTTAAAGTATGTTACAACTGGAGTGTGTTCTTGTCCCACATACAGGGGACCTGGATAAATTCAACCTTACTTATGATATACAGTTGTATGCAAAAGTTTAGGCACCCCTGACAATTTCCATGATTTTCATTTATAATTAATTGGGTGTTTGGATCAGCAATTTCATTTTGATCTATCAAATAACTGAAGGACACGGTAATATTTCAGTAGTGAAATGGGGTTTATTGGACTAACAGAAAATGTGCAATATGCATCAAAACAAAATTAGTAAAATCAAAGAAATGGAAAACAGCACACCTGAATCATCTCTTGTGGGGCACGGAGCAACAGACTTGCCAGGTCTCTGCAAAATCACAAACTTCAAAAAACTCCAGCCACCATCTTCATTTAAAAGACCTTTATTGTCTTATCCTGGGTCCAAGCAGTATGCTTGGACCCAGGATAAGACAATAAAGGTCTTTTAAATGAAGATGGTGGCTGGAGTTTTTTGAAGTTTGTCAAAACAAAATTAGACAGGTGCTTACATTTGGGCACCCTTGTCATTTTGTTGATTTGAATATCTGTAACTACCTAGCACTGATTAATTGGAACACACAATTGGTTTGGTTAGCCCATTAAGCCTTGAACTTCATAGACAGGTGCATCCAATCATGAAAAAATTTATTTATGGTGGCAAATTGCAAGTTGCTGTTCTATTTGACTCTTCTGAAGAGTGGCAACATGAGGGCCTCAAAACAACTCTCAAATGACCTGAAAACAAAGATTGTTCAACATTATGGTTTAGAGGAAGGCTACAAAAAGCTATCGCAGAGATTTAAGCTGTTAGTGTCTACTGTGAGGAACATAGTGAGGAAATGGAAGACCACCGGCACAGTTCTTGTTAAGGCCAGAAGTGGCAGGCCAAGTAAAATATCGGAGAGGCAAAGGATGGTGAGAACGGTCAAAAACAGCCCACAGACCACCTCCAAAGACCTACAACAACATCTTGCTGCAGATGGTGTCCCTGTGCATCATTCAACAATTCAGCACACTTTGCACAAGGAGAAGCTGTATGGAAGAGTGATGCGGAAGAAGCCTTTTCTACACACACACCACAAACAAAGTCGCTTGAGGTATGCAAACGCACATTTGGACAAGACGGCTTCATTTTGGAAGAAGGTGCTGTGGACTGATGAAACAAAGATTGAGTTATTTGGTCATAACAACGGGCGTTAGGCATGGCGGCAAAAGAACACAATGTTCCAAGACAAACACTTGCTACCCACAGTAAAATTTGGTGGGTGTTCCATCATGCTGTGGGGCCAGTGCCGGTACTGGGAATCTTATTAAAGTTGAGGGTCGCATGGGTTCCACCCAATATCAGCAGATACTTGAGAATAATGTTGAGGAATCGGTCACAAAGTTGAAGTTACACCGGGGCTGGATATTTCAACAAGACAACGACCCAAAACACTGCTCAAAATCTACTTTGGCATTCGTGGCCGGACTTTTGGCCGACGGACATTTGGCCGAAACACAAGTGGCTGTCAAATAACAGTCCGGCCATGAGATAGATAGATTTGATAGATAGATAGATAGATTTGATAGATAGATAGATAGATAGATACATAGATTAGATAGATAGATCAATAGATGCAATAGATACATTTGATAGATACGATAGATAGATAGATTTGATAGATACATAGATAGATTTGATAGATAGATAGTTTCCCAGACAGAGAATTACAAAACGTGCGGCCTAGGACCCATGGTAAGGTTCCCAGAGGCAGTTGCGGCGCCCGAGGCTGTGATTAGAACAGAGCACTCTGGAACGTATCTGCCCTCGGCCGAAATCGGAACATTCTTTAGCTTTCTGTCTGTCAGCCAAATGTCTGTCGGCCAAATGTCCGTCTGCCAAATGTCCTTCTGCCAAATGTCTTTCTGCATTTTGTCAGAGCACCTTGGCATTTATGCAGAGGAACAAGCACAATGTTCTGGAATGGGCATCCCAGTCCCCAGACCTTAATATCATTGAAAATCTGTGGGGTGATTTGAAGTGGGCTGTCTATGCTCGGCAACCATCACACCTAACTGAACTGGAGATGTTTTGCAAGGAGCAATGGTCCAAAATGCCTTCATCCAGAATCCAGACACTCATTTCAGGCTATAGGAAGTGTCTAGAGGCTGTTATTTCTGCTAAAGGAGGCTCTACTAAATATTGATGTGATATTTCTGTTGGGGTGCCCAAATTTATGCACCTGTCTAATTTTGTTTTGATGCATATTGCACATTTTCTGTTAAGCCAATAAACCTAATTTCACTACTGAAATATTACTGTGTCCTTCAGTTATTTGATAGATCAAAATGAAATTGCTGATCCAAACACCCAATTATTTATAAATGAAATCATGGAAATTGTCAGGGGTGCCTAAACTTTTGCATACAACTGTATGTACTGTAGCTAAAACAGATGTTAGTAATGAATACATTTATGCTTTGAGCATTCACATGTTTGGACTGGGGGGATTGTTGCAGCATCCAACAAAAATGACTGCCCATAAGTCTATAAAAAAACAATTATTTATCATATTATGGGCCAGATTACAAGTGTGTGTACAAACGTTTGCAAGCGAGCAATAAGGAGTTTATAGCAGGGGTTTGCACTCGTCTGGCTTACTACTCCTATTACGAGTTGAAAGTTTATGCTAGAAGGTTTACTGTGACTTCAGAGCTCTGGTTAACTGTTTCGTGAAAACTAAAAAGTCACAAAACACATCAAAAATACATAAAGTATAGTTACACTCATAATAACACTGTCTATTAAAAATTATTTGAAAAAAGTATTGCACACAAAAGTTTTAAGGGCTTAAAGATATGAGATCTTAGGTGTTAGATAAAAAAAAGACAGACAAAGGGCTTTAAAATTGAGATACATATACATCTCTAAAGATGGATATGTATGTATATATCTATGTCTATATATGTGTACATATGTATTTATGTGTATATATTTATTACAAACATATATATGTTGTGGGTAAAGTCAGAAATCTGGGTAATGCTAGGATTACCCGGGTAAACCTGACATGACCGAAGCGGCTGTGGGTAAAGCCCAATGTAATGTAATACCTACACTATTTTTTTTGCCTCTGCCTGGGGGTTCAAGGAAGGTGCCCGCCAATCTTCTAGCATCCACCCCAAGTGAACTTTGGGGAATGAGGTTTACAAAGGGGGTGTTGCCCCCCTTGAACCCCAAAGGTGGGGGAAAAAATATAGTAAAGATGTTTGAATTACAGTGCTTCATATATATGTTTGATGTAGTGACTCGATGCACTCTGAGATGATTTATCATGTTACATCAGGCTTTACCCACAGCCGCTTGGGTAATGTCAGGTTTACCCGGGTAATGCTAGGATTACCCAATTTCTTGCTTTACCACCAACATATACACATATAAATACATATGTAGGCATGTATATAAGTGCATTGGAGCCCTTTTCAGTTAAGTAGATGAAAACATTTGAAAAACATATTTATGCAATATTCATTTTTAATAAAGGTTTTAACTATGTATTTACTGTAAATATCTGACATTCAGAGATAGCAGAATATGTTGTAAGTATTGCTAAGCTAAATATATATCTATACCTATATATAATCGTGTGTGTGTATATATATATATATATATATATATATATATATATATATATATATATTATAGATAGATAGTTTGCGTGAAAGTAGGGTGTCTTTTGTTTCCAAAGTTTGGCTTTTTGCGCTTGTTGAGAGTCTGAAAACAGTTTACTTTCAATTAATATGAGCGCAAGTTGACGAGTGCAGAAAGCTTACTTCTAGCACATTTAACCCTTGAGCGGGAGTATTAATTAGCTCTCCACTTGTAATCTGGCCCTATGTTTGCTATTTCAAGTGTTTGCATTTATATACTTTTAATAGACAATCCTATATCAACAATTTTTAACCCCATCTTTTTTCCTTCTCATTGGTCACTTTTTTCAGGCTTTTTTTTTGGTGTCCATTGAATTTCAGCAAGTTTATGATGCTCCTTCTAATACCACAGGCTTTATCAAACTGTACAATTAAATGTTGATTTACTAAATTTCAAATTACAGCTAGTGTCATACCCTTACATAATTATGTCTTGATAGCTACGCTCCTCTACTCTATTATAAGAAACTAAAAGGACATTGAACTTGAGAATGGTTATTACTGCATGTAATCAATTAATACTCATCAGTTAAACATAGCAGGCAACATCACAGAACCTTTTTCTTGAATAGGATCAATCTCTAGCACCTATAGCAATATTTTGTAAACCTATACTCATGGAATGGTGCAAAGTTATAGCCTTTGCTTTAACATTATGGGGACAATTTATCAAGATTGCAGGAGGACAGGTTCTCAAGTAAGAGCCTTATTGCCTTCAATCACCACTTGTAATTCAGCATTACATGTCAAAATGGAATATTGCACAAGAGCTGAACTGAACAGATTGCAGAAATGTATTTAAATCTAAACTAAAAAGACAGGATGAACGTCATATTTCTCCTGTTAAGTGTGATCAGTCCACGGGTCATCATTACTTCTGGGATATTAACTCCTCCCCAACAGGAAGTGCAAGAGGATCACCCAGCAGAGTTACTATATAGCTCCTCCCCTCTACGTCACACCCAGTCATTCTCTTGCACCCAACTAATAGATAGGATGTGTGAGAGGACTGTGGTGATTATACTTAGTTTTTATAACTTCAATCAAAAGTTTGTTATTTTAAAAAGAATCTACCTGAGTTTCTATATGATTTTAGCTGGAGTAGTTAAGATCATGTTGCTGTTCTCGGCCATCTGAGGGGTGAGATATACTTCAGATCAGGGGACAGCGGGCAGGGTCACCTGCAAAGAGGTATGTAGCAGCTTATTATTTTCTGAGAATGGAATTGATTAGAAAATACTGAAAATACCTATATAAAGTAAGTTCAGCCTTAAATGCAGTAGTAGCAACTGGTATCAGGCTGTCATGTATGTATATTTTCACTTCAGTATTCTGGGGAATGGCACTTCACTGGAATGATACTGTATGAATAAACCTTAGCCTATATTGCAGTGAGAACGGCTAGCAGTAGGTTTCTGTGACAATTTATTATCAGGTTAAACGTTTTGCTGGCATGTTAAATCGTTTAATTTTCTGAGGTACTGGGTGAAAAATTGTGTTGGGCACTAATTATCCACTTGGCGGGCATTTTATTCAATTTTTGACAGTTTACTGATCTCCCTCACTGTTGTGTGTGAGGGGGAGGGGCTTAATTTGGCGCTTTTGCTACGCATCAGGAATTCAGTCACAAGTCTGTTTTTCTTCCCTGCATGATCCAGTTCGTCTCTACAGAGCTTAAGGGTCGTCAAAAGTTATTTTGAGGGAGGTAATCACTCACAGCAGACCTGTGAGATAGTGCTTGACTGTGATAAAAAACGTTATATTCTGTACTTTTTTTCTGTCATTTAAGGGTTAGTTATCCATTGCTAATGGGGACAATCCTTTGCTAAATATATATTTTTTCCGGTTAAAATTTGATTTTATTGTTTCTCAACTGTCATAACTTCTGTTCTTCTTAAAGGCACAGTACGTTTTTTTCATACTATTGAAATTTAAATTGAAAAGTATTTCCAAGCTGCTGGTTTTATTGCTAGTGTGTTTAACATGTCTGATTCAGAGGAATATCTCTGTGCTATATGTGCTAAAGCCAAAGTGGAGCCCAATAGAAATTTATGTACTAATTGCATTGATGCTACTTTAAATAAAAGTCAATCTGTACAAATTGAACATCATTCACCAAACAACGAGGGGAAAGTTATGCCGACTAACTTGCCTCACGTGTCAGTACCTGAATCTCCCGCTCGGAAGGTGCGTGATTTGGTAACGCCGAGTACTTCAGGGCGGCCATTACAAATCACATTGCAGGACATGGCTAATGTTATGACTGAAGTTTTGTCTAAATTACCAGAACTTAGAGGGAAGCGTGACCACTCTGGGGTGAGAACAGAGTGCGCTGATAATAATAGGGCCATGTCAGATACTGGGTCACAGTATGCGGAACATGAGGACGGAGAGCTTCAATCTGCAGGTGACGGTTCAGACATTTCTAATTTTAAGTTTAAGCTTGAGAACCTCCGCGTTCTACTAGGGGAGGTATTAGCGGCTCTGAATGATTGTAACACCGTTGCAATTCCAGAGAAGTTATGTAGGCTGGATAGATACTATGCGGTACCGGCGAGTACTGACGTATTTCCTATACCTAAGAGGCTTACAGAGATAATTACTAAGGAGTGGGATAGGCCCGGTGTACCCTTTTCCCCCCCCTCCTGTATTTAGAAAAATGTTCCCAATAGACGCCACCACGTGGGACTTATGGCAGACGATCCCTAAGGTGGAGGGAGCGGTTTCTACTCTGGCTAAGCGTACCACTATCCCGGTGGAGGATAGCTGTGCCTTTTCAGATCCAATGGATAAAAATTAGAGGGTTACCTTAAGAAAATGTTTGTTCAACAAGGTTTTATACTACAACCCCTGGCATGTATTGCGTCTGTCACGGCCGCGGCCGCTTTTTGGTCCGAGTCCCTGGAAGAGACTCGACTCAATTACTATCGAAGAAATTTCAAACAGGCTTAAAACCATTAAGCTAGCTAATTCATTTGTTTCAGATGCCGTAGTACATTTAACTAAACTTACGGCTAAGAATTCCGGTTTCGCCATTCAGGCACGCAGAGCTCTGTGGCTAAAATCGTGGTCAGCTGACGTTACTTCTAAATCTAAGTTACTTAACATACCTTTCAAAGGGCAGACCTTATTTGGGCCCGGTTTGAAAGAAATTATCGCTGACATTACAGGAGGTAAAGGCCATGCCCTGCCTCAAGACAGAGCCAAGCCTAGGGCTAGACAGTCTAATTTTCGTTCCTTTCGTAATTTCAAAGCAGGAGCAGCATCAACTTCCTCTGCTCCAAAACAGGAAGGAGCTGTTACTCGTTACAGACAAGGCTGGAGACCTAACCAGTCCTGGAACAAGGGCAAGCAGGCCAGAAAACCTGCTGCTGCCCCTAAGACGGCATGAATTGAGGGCCCCCGATCCGGGAACAGATCTAGTGGGGGGCAGACTTTCTCTCTTCGCCCAGGCTTGGGCAAGAGATGTCCAGGATCCCTGGGCACTAGAGATCATATCTCAGGGATATCTTCTGGATTTCAAAACCTCTCCCCCAAAAGGGAGATTCCATCTGTCAAGGTTGTCAACAAACCAAATAAAGAAGGAGGCGTTTCTACGCTGCGTACAAGATCTGTTACTAATGGGAGTGATCCATCCGGTTCCGCGGTCGGAACACGGACAGGGATTTTACTCAAATCTGTTTGTGGTTCCCAAGAAAGAAGGAACCTTCAGACCAATCTTGGATTTAAAGATCCTAAACAAATTCCTAAGAGTTCCATCGTTCAAAATGGAAACTATTCGGACAATTCTACCCATGATCCAAAAGGGTCAGTACATGACCACAGTGGATTTAAAGGATGCTTACCTTCACATTCCGATTCACAGAGATCATTACCAGTATCTAAGGTTTGCCTTCCTAGACAGGCATTACCAGTTTGTAGCTCTTCCATTCCTGTTGGCTACGGCTCCAAGAATCTTCACAAAGGTTCTGGGGGCTCTTCTGGCGGTGCTAAGACCGCGAGGAATTTCGGTAGCTCCATACCTAGACGACATTCTGATACAAGCTTCAAGCTTTCAAACTGCCAAGTCTCATACAGAGTTAGTACTGGCATTTCTAAGATCGCATGGGTGGAAGGTAAACGAAAAGAAGAGTTCTCTCTTTCCACTCACAAGAGTTCCCTTCTTGGGGACTGTTATAGATTCTGTAGAAATGAAGATCTACCTGACAGAAGACAGGTTAACAAAACTTCAAAACGCTTGCCGTGTCCTTCATTCCATTCAACACCCGTCAGTGGCTCAATGCATGGAGGTGATCGGCTTAATGGTAGCGGCAATGGACATAGTACCCTTTGCACGCTTACACCTCAGACCGCTGCAATTGTGCATGCTAAGTCAGTGGAATGGGGATTACTCAGATTTGTCCCCTACTCTGAATCTGGATCAAGAGACCAGAAATTCTCTTCTGTGGTGGCTTTCTCAGCCACATCTGTCCAGGGGGATGCCATTCAGCAGACCAGAATGGACGATTGTAACAACAGACGCCAGCCTGCTAGGTTGGGGCGCTGTCTGGAATTCCCTGAAGGCTCAGGGATCATGGACTCAGGAGGAGAGTCTCCTGCCAATAAACATTCTGGAATTGAGAGCAGTTCTCAATGCCCTTCTGGCTTGGCCCCAGTTAACAACTCGGGGGTTCATCAGATTTCAGTCGGACAACATCACGACTGTAGCTTACATCAACCATCAAGGAGGGACAAGAAGCTCCCTAGCAATGATGGAAGTATCAAAGATAATTCGCTGGGCAGAGTCTCACTCTTGCCACCTATCAGCAATCCACATTCCGGGAGTGGAGAACTGGGAGGCGGATTTCTTAAGTCGTCAGACTTTTCATCCGGGGGAGTGGGAACTTCATCCGGAGGTCTTTGCCCAAATACTTCGTCGTTGGGGCAAACCAGAAATAGATTTCATGGCGTCTCGACAGAACGCCAAGCTTCCTCGTTACGGGTCCAGATCCAGGGATCCGGGAGCGGCCCTGGTAGATGATTTGACAGCACCTTGGACCTTCGGGAGAGCTTATGTGTTTCCACCCTTCCCGATGCTTCCTCGATTGATTGCCAGGATCAAACGGGAGAGAGCATCGGTGATTCTAATAGCGCCTGCGTGGCCACGCAGGACCTGGTATGCAGATCTAGTGGACATGTCATCCTGTCCACCTTGGTCTCTGCCTCTGAGACAGGACCTTCTGATTCAAGGTCTCTTCAAACATCAAAATCTAATTTCTCTGAAGCTGACTGCCTGGAAATTGAACGCTTGATTTTATCAAAACGTGGATTTTCTGAGTCAGTAATTGATACCTTAATACAGGCTAGGAAGCCTGTTACCAGAAAGATTTACCATAAAATATGGCGTAAATACCTATATTGGTGCGAATCCAAAGGTTACTCTTGGAGTAAGGTTAGGATTCCTAGGATATTGTCTTTTCTACAAGAAGGTTTAGAAAAGGGTTTATCCGCTAGTTCCTTAAAGGGACAGATCTCAGCTCTGTCCATTCTGTTGCACAAACGTCTGTCAGAAGTTCCAGACGTTCAGGCTTTTTGTCAGGCTTTGGCCAGGATTAAGCCCGTGTTTAAAACTGTTGCTCCGCCATGGAGTTTAAACCTTGTTCTTAACGTTTTACAGGGCGTTCCGTTTAAACCCCTTCATTCCATTGATATAAAGTTGTTATCTTGGAAAGTTCTATTTTTAATGGCTATTTCCTCGGCTCGAAGAGTCTCTGAGTTATCAGCCTTACATTGTGATTCTCCTTATTTGATTTTTCACTCGGATAAGGTAGTTCTGCGTACTAAACCTGGGTTCTTACCTAAGGTAGTCACTAACAGGAATATCAATCAAGAGATTGTTGTTCCATCCTTGTGTCCAAATCCTTCTTCAAAGAAGGAACGACTTCTGCACAATCTGGATGTAGTTCGTGCCCTAAAATTTTATTTACAGGCAACTAAAGATTTTCGACAAACGTCTTCCCTGTTTGTCGTTTACTCTGGTCAGAGGAGAGGTCAAAAAGCTTCTGCTACCTCTCTCTCTTTTTGGCTTCGTAGCATAATACGTTTAGCTTATGAGACTGCTGGACAGCAGCCTCCTGAATGAATTACAGCTCATTCCACTAGAGCTGTGGCTTCCACTTGGGCCTTTAAGAATGAGGCCTCTGTTGAACAGATTTGCAAGGCTGCAACTTGGTCTTCGCTTCATACTTTTTCCAAATTTTACAAATTTGACACTTTTGCTTCTTCGGAGGCTATTTTTGGGAGAAAGGTTCTTCA
Source organism: Bombina bombina (assembly GCF_027579735.1). NCBI lineage: Eukaryota > Metazoa > Chordata > Amphibia > Anura > Bombinatoridae > Bombina > Bombina bombina. The sequence goes on from NC_069506.1 coordinate 204,572,198, forward strand.
GGCAGTGGTTCCTTCTGTATAAAGAGCCTGCCTGTCCCTCCCGTCATCCGTGTACTTTTGCTTTGGTATTGGTATCCCAGAAGTAATGATGACCCGTGGACTGATCACACTTAACAGGAGAAAACATAATTTATGCTTACCTGATAAATTCCTTTCTCCTGTAGTGTGATCAGTCCACGGCCCGCCCTGTTTTTTATGGCAGGTCAAAATTTTTAAATTATACTCCAGTCACCACTGCACCCTTTAGCTTCTCCTTTCTCGTTGGTTCTTGGTCGAATGACTGGGTGTGACGTAGAGGGGAGGAGCTATATAGCAACTCTGCTGGGTGATCCTCTTGCACTTCCTGTTGGGGAGGAGTTAATATCCCAGAAGTAATGATGACCCGTGGACTGATCACACTACAGGAGAAAGGAATTTATCAGGTAAGCATAAATTATGTTTTTCAGATAAATGATGGAAACAAAAATAGTGCCAAGGGTATGGAATCCGTATTCTCAGATAAATGATGGAAACAAAAATAGTGCCAAGGGTGTGGAATCTCCAGATAGAGGGATCCTCAATAAGCGTCTTTAAAATGATCACAGACAGTTGTATAAAACACTTAACCCCTTAATGACCACAATGTACCCTGTATGTCACTGGTCGTTAAGGTTTTTTTCAGGACATAATAGCACAAGTCTAGCAAGAACACACTATTAATGCACTCCCTCCAGCAGGCTTTGTGGAATAGAGCAGTCTCAACGCTGGTGGCAAGACCGCACTATAAAACAATCAAGTCCCAAAAAAAGGCCAGCAACATACAGGGTACGTCGCTGGTCCTTAAGGGGATAAATATGGTAAACAAAATAAAGTGGTATTGTTAAAGTCACACCACATTCAAATCTATTATGCACGTCTATACAGAAAAGGTCACAACATACTTACACATTGATTGTCCACAGCACGTATTCAGTACATAAAATATAAGGTGTTGAAGCTTATAGCCATTGCATATTATGGTATCTAATACCATTCATTTTTTTCATATAAAATTTGAGAATGGAATGCATGTGAAGAAAGCAATAAAACAAACTGTAAATGTTCACCAAAAAAGTAAATTGTTACTGCCAATAATATAGGCGGTATCTCTCACCCAGTTTTTTTTCCATTCTAATGGAGGATCTAGTTACCACTCAGAGACCACTTTCCCACAAGCCACTAACTAAACCTCAAACATGTCCCTCTGGTAAGCTCATTAAAGGTTGCCAACTGGAAGCTTTTTTACTAGTATAGCACTATGGTACTGGTATAGCTGGACATGCTTGAAAAAAGAAGTAGAGGCTGTTATAAACACGCTGAGACAGCCTAGCAGTGGGCATTGTATATCCGTGAATTTGCAGTAAAGATTAACATTTCGTTGCAACTTCACTATTTGATTTTTTTTTTGTCTTGGGGCTTTTCAGACTGTACAAAGCTGTGATGCATATGACAGCCTCAGCCAATTTAAATTACCCTTTTTTTTTGAGAAAGCTGTGGTGTTTGTGATCACATGCTATATACACCTCAAGGAGCTTTATCTGCACCTAAAGAAGGAAAGCTACAAAACTTTATCTGGCACTATACATATGTATACAAATTGTAAACACCTTCATGGGGTGCAAACCCATTTTTAAGCACTTTAGAAATTGTATGTATATTTGTCTCTTGTTCTTTTTGGCTGCATTCTCTGTCCTGTTTCTTAACTGCTTATTTTTAATGTGTTGAATATACCTACTTTTTTACTTTCATTAGGAGAATCTTGTGACTAATTCATACTAGTTAAATACCTTGCGGCCAGATTACGAGTTTTGCGTTAAAAGGTTATGCGATGCTAACGAGCAGTTTTTTTCTCAGCGCTCACTTACCTACAGTGCTGGTATTACGGGTTTTTACAAACCCGGCGTTAAAAGGCAAGAAGTGAGCGTAGAGCAAAATTGTGCTCCATACCGCACTCCAATACCAGCGCTGCTTAAGTCAGCGGTGAGCTGGTCGTACATGCTCTTGCATGATTTCCCCATAGGAATCAACGGGGAGAGCCGGCTGAGAAAAAGTTTAACACCTGCCAAAAAGCAGCATAAAACTCGGTAACGCAGCCCCATTGATTCCTATGGGAACACATTTTATGTTTACACCTAACACCCTAACATGAACGCCGAGTCTAAACACCCCTAATATTACACTTATTAACCCCTAATCTGCCGCCCCCGACATTGGCGACACCTACATTATACTTATTAACCCCTAATCTGCCACTCCGGACATCGCCGCCACCTACATTATATGTATTAAACCCTAATCTCCCTCTCCCAATGTCCCTGCAACCTACCTACATTTATTAACCCCTAATCTGCCGCCCCCAACGTCGCCTCCACTATAATAAATGTATTAACCCCTAAACCGCCGCACACTCCCGCCTCGCAAACAGTTAAATATTATTAACCCCTAATCTGCCGTCCCTAACATCGCCGCCACCTACCTACATTTATTAACCCCTAATCTACCGCCCCCAACATCGCCGCAACTATACTAAATGTATTAACCCCTAAACCTAAGTCTAACCCTAACACCCTCTAACTTAAATATAATTTAAAGAAATCTAAATAAAAATTAATATTATTACCTAAATTACTAAATTACAGAAAATAATAAACAAATTACAAGATATTTAAACTAATTACACCTAATCTAATAGCCCAATCAAAAAAAATAAAATAAAAAAAAAACCTAAACTAAACTATCAATAGCCCTTAAAACGGCCTTTTGCGGGGCATTGCCCCAAAGTAATCAACTCTTTTACCTGTAAAAAAAAATACAATCAGCCAATAGGATTGAGCTTGCATTCTATTGGCTGATTGGAACAGCCAATAGAATGCGAGCTCAATCCTATTGGCTGATTGGATCAGCCAATAGGATTGAACTTCAATCCTATTGGCTGATTGCATCAGCCAATAGGATTTTTTCTACCTTAATTCAGATTGGCTGATAGAATTCTATCAGCCAATTGGAATCTAAGGGACGCCATCTTGGATGATGTCACTTAAAGGTACCTTCATTCAGTAAGAAGACTCCGGATGAAGAGGATGCTCCGCGTCAGATGTCTTGAAGATGGACTTGCTCCGTGTCGGATGGATGAAGATAGAAGATGTCGTCTTGATGAAGACTTCTGCCCGTCTGGAGGACCACTTCGCCCGGCTTGGATGAAGACTTCTCCCGGCTTCGTTGAGGAATTTTGCCCAGTTAGATGAAGACTTCTGCCGCTTCCTTGAGAATGGATGTCCGGTCTTCAGAACAGTAAGTCGATCTTCAGGGGGTTAGTGTTAGGATTTTTTAAGGGTGTATTGCGTGGGTTATATTTTTAGGTTAGGGTTTGGGCCTGCAATAGAGCTAACTGCCCTTTTAAGGGCAATGCCCATCCAAATGCACTTTTCAGGGCAATGGGGAGCTTAGTTTTTTTAGTTAGTATTTTATTTGGGGGGTTGGTTGTGTGGGTGGTGGGTTTTACTGTTGGGGGGGTTGTTTGTATTTTTTTTTTTACAGGTAAAAGAACTGATTACTTTGGGGCAATGCCCCGCAAAAGGTCCTTTTAAGAACTATTGATAGTTTAGTTTAGGCTAGGGTTTATTTTTTTATTTTGGGGGGGGGCTTTTTTTATTTTGATAGGGCTATTAGATTAGGTGTAATTAGTTTAAATATCTTGTAATTTGTTTATTAATTTCTGTAATTTAGTGGGCGGGTTTTGTACTTTAGCTAATTTAATTTATTTCATTGTTTTTAATTTAGTAAATTTATTTCATTGTAGTGTAGTGTTAGGTGTTATTGTAACTTAGGTTAGGTTTTATTTTACAGGTACTTTTGTATTTATTTTAGCTAGGTAGTTATTAAATAGTTAATAACTATTTAATAACTATTGTACCTAGTTAAAATAAATACAAACTTGCCTGTAAAATAAAAATAAACCCTAAGATAGCTACAATGTAACTATTAGTTATATTGTAGCTAGCTTAGGGTTTATTTTATAGGCATGTATTTAGTTTTAAATAGGAAAAATGTAGTTAATTATAGTAATTTTCTTTAGATTTATTTAAATTATATTTAAGTTAGGGGTATTAGGGTTAGACTTAGATTTAGGGGTTAATACATTTAATATAGTGGCGGCGACGTTGGGGACTGCAGATTAGGGATTAATAAATGTAGGTAGGTGGCGGCGATGTTAGGGATAGCAGATTAGGGGTTAATATTTAACTAGCGTTTGCGATACGGGAGTGCGGCGGTTTAGGGGTTAATATGTTTATTATAGTGGTAGCGATGTCCGGAGCGGCAGATTAGGGGTTAAAAAATGTATTTTAGTATTTGCAATGTGGGAGGGCCTCAGTTTAGGGGTTTATATGTAGTTTATGGGTGTTAGTGTACTTTTTAGCACTTTAGTTATGAGTTTTATGCTACAGCGTTGTACCATAAAACTCATAACTACTGACTTTAAAATGTGTTACGGATCTTGGAGGTAAAGGCTGTACCGCTCACTTTTTGGCCTCCCAGGACAGACTCGTAATACCGGCGCTATGGAAGTCTCATAGAAAAAAGACTTTGCAAAGTTTACGTGAGTCGTTTTGCGGTAAGGCCAAAGAAGTGTGCGGTGCCCCTAAACCTGCAAGATTCGTAATAGCAGAGTGCGTAAAAAAGCAGCATTAGGAAAACGCTGCTTTCTCTTGCAAGGTGTATCCAGTCCACGGATTCATCCTTTACTTGTGGGATATTCTCATTCCCTACAGGAAGTAGCAAAGAGAGCACACAGCAAAGCTGTCCATATAGCTCCCCCTCTAGCTCCACCCCCCAGTCATTCTCTTTGCTGGCTCTAAGCACTAGGGTCTCTCTCTGGAGTGTAGAGTGAATGTGGTGTTAGAATAGTTGTTCCTTCTCTGTGTCCTAATCCATCTTCGAAGAAGGAATGTCTATTACACAATCTTGATGTAGTTTGTGCTTTAAAGTTCTATTTACAAGCAACTAAGGATTTCAGACAAAGATCTTCCTTGTTTGTTATCTATTCTGGTAAGAGGAGAGGTCAGAAAGCGACTGCTACCTCTCTTTCCTTTTGGCTGAAAAGCATCATCCGTTTGGCCTATGAGACTGCTGGCCAGCAGCCTCCTGAAAGAATTACTGCTCATTCTACTAGAGCAGTGGCTTCCACATGGGCTTTCAAAAATGAGGCTTCTGTTGAAAAGATTTGTAAGGCAGCGACTTGGTCTTCACTGCATACTTTTGCCAAATTTTACAAATTCGATACTTTTGCTTCTTCGGAGGCTATTTTTGGGAGAAAGGTTTTGCAAGCAGTGGTGCCTTCCGTTTAAGGTACCTGTCTTGTTCCCTCCCTTCATCCGTGTCCTAAAGCTTTGGTATTGGTATCCCACAAGTAAAGGATGAATCCGTGGACTGGATACACCTTGCAAGAGAAAACAGAATTTATGCTTACCTGATAAATTACTTTCTCTTGCAGTGTATCCAGTCCACGGCCCGCCCTGGCATTTAAGTCAGGTAAAAAATTTTTTGTTTAAACTACAGTCACCACTGCACCCTATGGTTTCTCCTTTTTCTTCCTAACCTTTGGTCGAATGACTGGGGGGTGGAGCTAGAGAGGGAGCTATATGGACAGCTTTGCTGTGTGCTCTCTTTGCTACTTCCTGTAGGGAATGAGAATATCCCACAAGTAAAGGATGAATCCGTGGACTGGATACACCGCAAGAGAAAGTAATTTATCAGGTAAGCATAGATTCTGTTTTTTTACCTTACCTTTTTAACCTTAACGCACAACTCGTAATCTAGCCGTTGGTTTGCAGTGTTGAGCAGATCATCAATGAATGAGTTATCTTTCTCAGTCTGGGCTCGATTCTCTAAATGTCGCTGCTCATATGAGATTGCCTAAAAAGATTTTTCAGTTCTGCAAGATGCTTTACAGGCACTTTATACCTTGATAAAATAAACATTTCAGAAGCATATTGAATGTATGTTGTAAAAATTGTAATAGAATTATGCATAAAGATTTGTATTAATAGTATACATCAAAATATGTATTAAACACTTACAGCAAAAGTCATAAAACTATTTGAAGTCATAAAATTATTATTTCTTTCTGATGACACGATGAATCCACAGATCATCATAATTACTGTTGGGAATATCACTCCTGGTCAGCAGGAGGAGGCAAAGAACACCACAGCAAAGCTGTTAAGTATCCCTTCCCTACCCACAAACCCCAGTCATTCTCTTTGCCTGTTGCAAGGAGGTGGTAAAGTTTTAGGTGTCTGATAGAAGATTCTTCAGTCAAGATTTTTTTATTTTCTATAGCAGAGCAAGTTGTTTTGATCTTTCCTAGGGTCTATCTGTAGTCCAAGTCAATCTCTTCAGTAGAGCTGTGGTGGCTTTTGAGCACTTGGAAACTTGTGGGGTTTAATCCTCGCTGTGCCTTCCAAATATTTGTTGCTGCCCTATCCTGAAAGCCTGATTAGGATTATTCAGTCTTTCCTTTGTGTTCCACAGGTCTATTAGGGGAGGATGCCTTCTCATACCATGTGAGCTGCCGGGCAGATTGAAAGTCAGGCAAGTGCCTGTGTTTATTTTCTTGGATAAAGAGGAGATAATGGCAGAGACAGTGAATAGGAGAGTGACGTCACTACAGCCTGAAGAGGGTGTGTGCGCTGTTATCCAATTACAGCCCCAGAATATCGGTACAAAAAAAAAAGCACTGTTGGCGTGGTGCTAGCTAAAATGAGAATCAAGCCAAATCCAATGGTAGAAAGTAGAAGGAAGCAGCACTCTTACTCCATTGTCCATAAAATCCAAAGGTTTATTAGAAATCGTTTAAAACAAGTGGACAAGCACAGCACAGTACAAGTACAAGCTACACAAGTGGAGGGGGAGCAAATCCTTACATGTTTCGTGCTATGCAGCACTTAATCATAGGTTAAGTGCTGCATAGCACGAAACATGTAAGGATTTGCTCCCCCTCCACTTGTGTAGCTTGTACTTGTACTGTGCTGTGCTTGTCCACTTGTTTTAAACGATTTCTAATAAACCTTTGGATTTTATGGACAATGGAGTAAGTGTGCTGCTTCCTTCTACTTTCTACCAGGAGATAATGGCACTTTGACTGTTAATTTTGTTTTTGGGACCTAAAATCCTATTTGTGTTGTTGGGATTTTATTTGGCAATATATGGTGGCACTGGGATGCTATTTTGTGGAGAGGCTCTGTTTTATTTGCAGCGGTGTGTATGCTGCGTGTTCTTTGTAGGTACCGGCTTTTTTGGAGTGGTAATGGCGGCCGGTCTGTTTGGAACGCCCACGAATAGGAGGGGCGGGTTTCTGAGGTAGCAATTTGTTGTGCGTTTTTCTGGAACTCTTCCTGTTTGTTCCGGTCCGGAGTGGAGGTTGTTTGCGGCGTTTCTGCTGTGACGCTTGGTAACCACTTTGCACTGTTTTCTTGGGTACGGATCGTTAGTTGATATTTATCCGGCTTCAGGAGGTCAGGTAGGCACCTCAGCAGGCTGTCTGAGGGTTATAGGGTGCTGTAGTTTGGCAGTAATTTGTTTTATAAGAAAAACGAAAAATAGCAGAACATTTTTTTACTTTTAAAATTTAAAGTGACAGTAACGTGTTTTTTTTCAAACTTGAGTAGATTCAGTTTGATTTATTTTGGGTAAAGATGGATCAGGGGGCCTTGCAAGACATTACATGTAGCTTATGTTTTGATTCTAATGTGGAACCTCCAATCCCTTTTTGTTCATCATGTATTGATAGAACATTACATTATAGGGATAGACTTTTTGAATCGGAGCCATCATTAGCTAAGGCGGATGCTGTTCAGGGGTCTCCTGTTCAAGATATGCCGCAGCTTTCTCCCAAACGTTAGTGTCTACACATGCAGTGCCCTGTATTTCCTCTCTTACTCCAGTTGGGGTTACCTTGCAGGACATTGCTACCCAGATATCCTCTGTGATAACTGATGCTCTGTCTGCTTTTCCCATGCAGCAGGGAAAGCGTAAGAGGAACTGTAAGGTTTCTGACACGGTTGTGGCTATGTTGAATGTTTCTTCCCAAAGGTCTGAGGGGGAAGATACTTCAGTAGCGTCTGATGCTGAAGTTGTATCCTTCAGGTTTAAGCTAGAGCACCTCTGTTTGTTACTTAAGGAGGTTTTGGCGACTTTGGATGACTCTGACACAACTGTCGTAGTCACTCCTAAGAAATCTTGTAAGCTGAACAAGTACTTTGACGTGCCTTCTGCAGTGGAGGTGGGAGAAGCCTGGGATTCCCTTTTCCCCTTCTCCAATTTTTAAGAAGATGTTTTCAATTGCTAATTCTATTATGGAGTCTTGGCAGACGGTTCCCAAGGTGGAAGAAGCGATTTCCACTTTGACTAAGAGAACCACTATTCCTATAGAGCAGTGTTTCCCAACCGCGGTCCTCAAGTACCCCCAACAGTCCTGGTTTTCATTATAGCTGAACTAGAGCACAGGTGAAATAATCAGCTGATGGATGAGAGCAGGTTGGTTACTGATCAGCTGATTACTTCACCTGTGCACTGGTTTAACTATAATGAAAACCAGGCCCGTTGGGGGTACTGGAGGACCTTTAAGCATCCTATTGATAAGAAGTTGGAAGCATTACTTAAAAGCATGTATGTTCACCAGGGGTTGCAATGGCAGCCTGTGGTGTGTATTGCTACCGTCACTAGCGCAGCAGCATATTGGTTTAATGCATTGTCTGATTTTATTCAGACAGATACTCCCCTTGAAGAAATCCAGGATATGATCAAGGCTCTTAAGTTGGCTAATTTCTTTATCACAAATGCTTCCTTACAGGTTATCAGGTTGGGAACAAAGATTTCTGGCTTTGCTGTACTGGCCCGCAGAGCCTTATGGTTGAAGTCCTGGTCTGCGAATGTGTCCTCCAAGTCTAAGCTTTTGTCAATTTCTTACAAGGGTAAGACCTTGTTTGGGCCGGGTTAGTTGAGATTATTTCGGATATTACGGGAGGAAAGGGACATTCTCTCCCTCAGGATAAGAGAAATAAGCAGAAAGGTCATCTGAGTAATTTTCATTCCTTTCTAAACTTTTCAGGTAAGCCTTCCCCCTCCTCTTCCAAGCAGGAACAGTCCATGTCTTTCTGGAAGTCCAATCAGTCTTGGAATAAGGGGAAGCAATCTAAGAAGCCCGTTAAATCAGCATGAAGGGTCTGTCCCCAATCTGGGAGCGGATCTTGTGGGGGGCAGACTTTCTTTTTTTTGCTCAAGCTTGGGTTCGGGATGTCCCGGATCCCTTGGCGGTAGACATCGTGTCCCACGGATACAAATTAGAGTTCAAGACCTTTCCTCCCAGGGGCAGGTTCCTTCTCTCAAGATTATCTGTAGACCAGATAAAGAGAGAGGCGTTCTTACGTTGTGTTCAGGATCTTTCCGAACTGGGAGTGATAGTTCCTGTTCCGATACAGGAGCAGGGTCTGGTATTTTACTCCAATCTGTTTGTGGTTCCCAAAAAGGAGGGAACTTTCAGACCAATTCTAGATCTTAAGAGTGTAAACAAGTTCCTCAGAATTCTGTCTTTCAAAATAGACACTATTCGTTCCATTTTTCCTATGGTTCAAGAGGGCCAATTCATGACAACAGTAGATTTGAAGGATGCGTATCTGCATATTCCCATCCACAGGGACCATCACAAGTTTCTGAGGTTTGCGTTCCTAGACAGACACTTTCAGTTTGTGGCTCTTCCATTCAGTTCCTGGAAGCATTGTTGGCGGTGCTCCGTTTGCGCGGGTTGCTGTGGCGCCTTATCTGGACGACATTCTGGTTCAGGTGCCATCTTTTCAACAAGCAAATTCCCACACGGAGATGTTGTCTTTTCTGCGTTCTCACGGATGGAAGGTGAATTTGGGAGAACGTTCCTTGATTCCAGCTACAAGGGTGGTGTTCTTGGGAACCATAATAGATTCCCTATTAATGAAAATATTTCTGACAGAGGCCAGAAAAACAAAGATCTTCAACTCGTGTCTTGTCCTTTAGTCCTCCCCTCGGCCGTCAGTGGCTCAGTGTATGGAGGTAATTGGTCTGATGGTGTCAGCTATGGACATCATACCGTTTGCTCAGTTCCATCTCAGGCCTCTGCATTTATGCATGATCAGGCGGCAAGAGAATCTCTTCTGTGGTGGTTGTCACAGGGTCATCTCTCCCAGGGAACCTGCTTCCACATACTTACCTGGGTGATTGTGACCATGGATGCCAGCCTGCGGCTCATTGAGGGCTCAGGGGCTATGGTCTTGGGAGGAGTCGATTCTCCCCATAAACATCCTAGAGCTGAGGACAACATAACTTCAGTGGCTTACATCAATCATCAGGGAGGAACTCTGGCCATGACAGAGGTAGCTAAGATTATTCAGTGGGCGGAGACCCACAACTGCTGTCTGTCTGCGATTCACATTCCAGGGGTGAACTATTGGGAAGCGGATTTTCTGAGCAGACAGACCTTTCACCTGGAGATGTTTTCCAGCTTGATTCTTAAGTGGAGGCAGCCGGAGCTGGATCTCATGGCATCTCGTCAGATTGCCAAGCTCCTGAGGTATGGGTCGAGGTCAGGATCATCAGGCTGTACTGAAAGATGCTCTGGCAGTTCCTTGGAATTTCAGTCTAGCATACGTTTTTCCTCCGTTTGCTCTACTTCCTCAGGTCATTGCTCAGATCAGATAGGAGAGGGCATCGGTGATTCTCGTCGTGCCGGCGTGGCCTCGCAGAATCTGGTATGACGATCTGGTGGAGATGTCATCTCTTCCACCTTGGAGACTTCCATTGAGGAAGGACCTTCTACTTCAGGGGCCCTTCCTTCATTCAAATCTTGTTTCTCTGAAGCTGACTGGAGATTGAACGCTTGATATTATCTAAGGGTGGGTTTTCTGAGTTGGTCATTGAGACCATGATTCAGGCTCGTAAGTTGGTGACTAGGAGGATTTATTATAAGTTATTGCATAAATATCTGTATTGGTGTGAATCCAGAGGTTTCTCTTGGAGTAGAGTTAGGATTCCTAGGATTTTGTCTTTTCTCCAGGAGGGTCTGGGGAAGGGTTATCTGCAAGTACCTTAAAGGGTCAAATTTCTGCTTTATCTATTTTGTTACACAAGCGTCTGGCGGACGTGCCAGATGTTCAATCTTTTTTCAGGCCCTGGTTAGAATCCGGCCTATGTTCAAGTTTGTTACTCCCCCATGAAGTCTTAACCTGGTTCTTAGAGTCTTCAGCAGGTTCCGTTTGAGCCTATGCATTCTTTGGATATTAAGGTGTTATCCTGGAAAGTTTTATTTTTGGTTGCAATTTCTTCGGCTCGAAGAGTTTCCGAGCTCTCAGCGCTGCAGTGTGAATAAGGTGGTCCTACGTACTACCTTAGGTTTCCTTTCCAAAGTGGTTTCGGATAGGAATATTAATCAAGAACTCGTTGTTCCTTCTTTTGTGTCCTAACACTTCTTCTCATAAAGAGTGTTTGTTGCACAACTTGGATGTGGTTTGTGCGTTGAAATATTATTTGCAGGCGATTAAGGATTTTCACCATTTTGCTTCTTTGTTTGTTGTTTTTTCTGGGAAGTGCAAGGGTCAGAAAGCTACGGCTACTTCTCTTTCTTTTTGGTTGAGGAGTGTTATTCGCTTGGCATATGAGACTGCTGGACAGCAGCCTCCTGAAAAAATCACGGCTCATTCCACAAGGGCTATGTCTTCTTTGAAAAGCTTCTGTGGAACAGATTTGCAAAGCTGCCACTTGGTCATCTTTACATACTTTTTCTAAATTTTATAAGTTTGATACTTTTGCTTCGGCTGAGGCTTCTTTTGGGAGAAAGGTTCTTCAAGCAGTGGTGCCTTCTGTTTAGATTAACTGTCTTGTCCCTCCCTTATCATCTGTGTCCTCTGACTTGGGTATTGGTTCCCAACAGTAATTATGATGATCCGTGGACTCACCGTTTCAGTGTCACCCGGTGTAGTTATATTGTGCTGCTTTAGTGACAAAGTCCTTGCTTATAGCTGTTAGCTGTATTGCAAGTGTAGCAGGTTTCCACGTTAGATTAAGAGTGAAAGTTGTGCAGTCAGGGCACAGCTAGGTATGGAGACGGTGTAGAGGCTTCAGTGGTAGGGGAAGACCTCAAGTGAATAGTCCGGTACTGAGGGCAATTAAGCTGGGCCACAAACCTCACCACTATTTTAACTTGGATATTGTCAGATCTGCTAAGCAGAATTAATAAATTGTGGAGAAGGCTTAAGAAGCTGAAGCTCAGTGCGACCAGTAAGATGGCCGCCGCCCGGAAGTCCCCCAATTTCATATGAAGATTACTAATCTTCCTGATATTCATGGTTTTGTTCATGCTTTGGCTCTTATTATGCCTGTGATCAAGCCAATTTTGCAGGCTCCTCCTTTTGAACCTATAGTTGGACATTAAACTGCTTTCTTGGAAGGTTTTATACCTTTTGGCTATCACTTTTGCTAAAAGAATTTATCTGCTATTTCTTGTGATCCTCCTTTATCTTGTTTTTTTTTTTCAAGAAAATGCAGTTTTACAGATTACTTTTGATTCTTCAGACAACCTTAGCAGATAAATTGTTGTCCCCATTTAGTAGGAAGGTCCTTCAGGCAGTTGTCTCATCTTCATTTTTCTTGCCTGATTAATTTATTTTTTAAGTGCATTTAAAAAAAAAAGAAAATATTTGCTCTTGTTGAGTTGTGGATTTAATTCCTCAATAAAAAAGGATGTTTTTTGAAACCCTTCTTATATGTTATTACTTGTGGATTCCACAGCTTTGGTATTAGTTCCCAGGAGTAATGGATCATGGACTCTCGCCACCTATATGAAAGAAAACAATTTATGCTTACATGATAAATGAATTTCTTTCATGGAGGTGAGAGTCCACAAGACCCCACCCTTTGTTTTTTGGGTTTAGTAATTTTTTTTAGCACACCTTTTTCCCCTGCTCCTTTTATGGCTCATTCTTTTATCTTACCTCATTTTGCATGGCTATATGCTAGACTACATACATGTGAGGTGGGAGGGGTTTGGGAATATTTGCCTCCTCCTAGTGGTAAAGAAAAATAATTCCCAGGAGTAATGGATTGTGAACTCTCCTCAACATGAAATAAATGAATTTATCAGGTAAGCATAACTGATGGGGTTTTTTTGAGGCAGTTCAGGCTCCACCACAACAATTGCTGCTCATTCTACTAGGTCAGTCACCACTTGGGCTTTCAAGAATGAGGCTTCAGTTGGCCACATTTGCGAAGCAGCTACTTGGTCTTATTTACATACTTTTACTAAATTCTACCATTTTGATGTGTATGCTTCTTCTGAGGCGGCCTTTGGCAGGAAGTCCTTCAATCAGTTGTCTCAGGATGATTCTTTGACTGTTGATTATTTTTTTGTTTCACGTTTTTGCCTTTTTTTGGGGTTCTTTTAGGGTTATGGATTTAGTTTTTCAGTGAAAAAGATGTATCTTAAATCTTACCTTTTATTTGTCATTACTTGTGGACTCCACAGCTTGGATATTAGTTCCTACGAGTAATGGATAGTGGACTTTTACCACCATGAAAGAAATGAATTTAGCAGGTAAGTATAAATGTTATATATATATATATATATATATATATATATATGTGTGTGTGTGGTTTAATATGCTATGCCAATTGTGTAATGAAAAATATATAATTTCCCTTTTTAATAGAAAGTATCTAGCATCTCCATTTTTTGGTATACACATTAAACAAGTTTATTATAGAAAACACTCATTCCAAACAAGCTTGATAAAATCTTGGGGTCGATCCGATATAAATCGTCGCCCGCAAAAGCCGGCGACGCCAATATTTGCGCGGGTTTGGTATCACATATACGGCGTAACCTAGAAGTTACGCCCGTATATTTCTGCCGTCGCCCGCAGTTTTTTGGGCCATAGGCAGGTATACCAAACCCGCACAGTTTGGTATCCAATATGCAGCGTAAGGACTTACGTGGCGAAAATGGAGAAAACTTACTCCATTTTCACCTCGCCACAAAAAGCAGCCGTAAGAAGCCATACGCTGACTATTGGAGCCCCGTAACTCCCTAAATTAACTAGAAAATAAACCTAACACCTAACGCATGCGCAATGTCTATCTCCCTGTCAACCGCGATCTGCTAAAATAAACCTAACACCTAACGCATGCGCAATGTCTATCTCCCTGTCAACCGCGATCCCCCCCCCCCCCCGAAATCCCTAATAAAGTTATTACCCCCTAAACCGCCGCTCCCGGACCCCGCCGCCATCTACATAAACTAACCCCCTACTGTGAGCCTCTAAAACCGCCGCCATCTACCTTATCTATCCCCTAATCTGACCCCTTACACCGCCGCCACCTATATAAAAATTATTAACCCCTAATGTAAGCCCCTTACACCGCCGCCATCTCTATTAAAATGATTAACCCCTAATTTAATCTACCTACCCCGCCGCCAGCTATATTATCTATATTAACCCTAAGTATATTATAGTTAATATAGGTATTACATTATATATATAAACTATATTAACCCTAATTATATTAGAGTTAATATAGTTAATATAGTTACTATAGTATTTATATTAACTATATTAACTCTATCTAACCCTAACTAAATTTATATTAAATTAATCTAATTCATTTATAAACTAAAATATTCCTATTTAAATCTAAATACTTACCTATAAAATAAACCCTAAGATAGCTACAATATAATTAATAATTACATTGTAGCTATGTTAGGGTTAATATTTATTTTACAGGTAAATTGTTAATTATTTTAACTAGGTATAATAGATATTAAATAGTTATTAACTATTTAATATCTACCTAGTTAAAATAATTACCCAATTACCTGTAAAATAAATCCTAACCTAAGTTACAAATACACCTACACTATCAATAAATTTAATAAACTACAAACATCTATCTAAAAATACAATTAAATTAACTAAACTAAATTACAAAAAATAAAAAAAAGATTACAAGGTATTTAAGCTAATTACACCTATTCTAAGCCCCCTAATAAAATAATAAACCCCCAAAATAAAAAAAATTCCCTGCCCTATTCTAAATTCAACAAATTTCAAAGCTCTTTACCTTACCAGCCCTTAAAAGGGCCTTTTGTGGGGCATGCCCCAAAGAATTCAGCTCTTTTGCATACAACAAATACAATACCCCCCCCCATTACAACCCACCACCCACATACCCCTATTCTAAACCCACCCAAACCCCCCTTAAAAAAGCCTAACACTACCCCCCTGAAGATCTCCCTACCTTGTCTTCACCACACCGGGCCGAACTCCTGATCCGATCCGGGCGATGTCTTCCTCCAAGCGGCAAAGAAGAATTCTTCCTCCGGCGATGTCATCCTCCAAGCGGCAAAGAAGAATTCTTCCTCCGGCGACGTCTTCCTCCAAGTGGCAGCAAAGTCTTCATTCTTCCGGCGGCATCTTCAATCTTCTTTCTTCGCTCCGCCGCCGCGGAGCATCCATCCCGGCCGACTGCTGAACTTGGAATGAGGTACCTTTAAATTACGTCATCCAAGATGGCGTCCGCCGAATTCCGATTGGCTGATAGGATTCTATCAGCCAATCGGAATTAAGTTAAAAAAATCTGATTGGCTGATTGAATCAGCCAATCAGATTCAAGTTCAATCCGATTGGCTGATCCAATCAGCCAATCAGATTGAGCTCGCATTCTATTGGCTGTTCCGATCAGCCAATAGAATGCGAGCTCAATCTGATTGGCTGATTGGATCAGCCAATCGGATTGAACTTGAATCTGATTGGCTGATTCAATCAGCCAATCAGATTTTTTTAACTTAATTCCGATTGGCTGATAGAATCCTATCAGCCAATCGGAATTCGGCGGACGCCATCTTGGATGACGTCATTTAAAGGTACCTCATTCCAAGTTCAGCAGTCGGCCGGGATGGATGCTCCGCAGTGGCGGAGCGAAGAAAGAAGATTGAAGATGCCGCCGGAAGAATGAAGACTTTGCTGCCGCTTGGAGGAAGACGTCGCCGGAGGAAGAATTCTTCTTTGCCGCTTGGAGGATGACATCGCCGGAGGAAGAATTCTTCTTTGCCGCTTGGAGGAAGACATCGCCCGGATCGGATCAGGAGTTCGGCCCGGTGTGGTGAAGACAAGGTAGGGAGATCTTCAGGGGGGTAGTGTTAGGCTTTTTTAAGGGGGGTTTGGGTGGGTTTAGAATAGGGGTATGTGGGTGGTGGGTTGTAATGGGGGGGGGTATTGTATTTGTTGTATGCAAAAGAGCTGAATTCTTTGGGGCATGCCCCACAAAAGGCCCTTTTAAGGGCTGGTAAGGTAAAGAGCTTTGAAATTTGTTGAATTTAGAATAGGGCAGGGAATTTTTTTTATTTTGGGGGTTTATTATTTTATTAGGGGGCTTAGAATAGGTGTAATTAGCTTAAAAATATTGTAATCTTTTTTTTATTTTTTGTAATTTAGTGTTTGGTTTTTTTTGTAATTTAGTTTAGTTAATTTAATTGTATTTTTAGATAGATGTTTGTAGTTTATTAAATTTATTGATAGTGTAGGTGTATTTGTAACTTAGGTTAGGATTTATTTTACAGGTAATTGGGTAATTATTTTAACTAGGTAGATATTAAATAGTTAATAACTATTTAATATCTATTATACCTAGTTAAAATAATTAACAATTTACCTGTAAAATAAATATTAACCCTAACATAGCTACAATGTAATTATTAATTATATTGTAGCTATCTTAGGGTTTATTTTATAGGTAAGTATTTAGATTTAAATAGGAATATTTTAGTTTATAAATGAATTAGATTAATTTAATATAAATTTAGTTAGGGTTAGATAGAGTTAATATAGTTAATATAAATACTATAGTAACTATATTAACTATATTAACCCTAATATAATTAGGGTTAATATAGTTAATATATATAATGTAATACCTATATTAACTATAATATACTTAGGGTTAATATAGATAATATAGCTGGCGGCGGGGTAGGTAGATTAAATTAGGGGTTAATCATTTTAATAGAGATGGCGGCGGTGTAAGGGGCTTACATTAGGGGTTAATAATTTTAATATAGATGGCGGCGGTGTTAGGGGCTCACTTTAGGGGGTTATAGATATAATATAGCTGGCGGCGGGGTACGGGAGCGGCGGTTTAGGGGTTAATAACTTTATTAGGTTGCGGCGGGGTAAAGGAGCGGCGGTTTAGGGGTTAATAGCTTTTTTATTGTTAGGCTAGTGAGGGGGGATAGCGGATAGAGGGTTAGACAGTGCGGGCTATGTTAGGGAGGCGTGTTAGACAGTGCGGGCTATGTTTAGGAGGCGTGTTAGACAGTGCGGGTGTTTTAAACTTTAGTCAGGTTTTATAGGCGCCGGCAGTTTCTAACGTGCCGCAAGTCACTGGCGACGCCAGAAATTTGTACTTACGCAGATTTCTGGACATCGCTGGTTTGTGAGACTTACGGCACGTTAGCATCTGACGGCGACCTATATGGGATGGCTCGAGTTGCGAGCTGAAACTGCGGGCGACGCCGGTTCCCTCGCTTGCGCCGCAAACTGCGATCGATATCGGATCGCGCCCCTTATGTTTAAGGAAAGAAAGCAAATGCTCACATGGTCATCCTCTAGTGCAGTGATTCTCAACAAGGCTTTTAATAGAAACATAGATATTAACATCAGATAAGAACCCTAGGCCCAATAAGTCTGTTTAAAACTTCCCAAAAGTGTAAACTTATCTAGTTCGTAGTATAGCCTTATACCTTTTGGCATTCTTGAAGTTCCCCAGTTTTTCTAACCACCTTTACTGGAAGTTTCTGTGCTGAAGTGCTTCTGCTAATTACTCTGGAATCTACTACCCTTCAGCTTGAGATCATGACCCCTTGTTCTGTAATTGTTCTTTTAGTGAAAAATGTGCACAGCCTCAGCTTTACTTAGCCCCTTAATATACTTCTAAATTACTATGAAATCACCTTTTTCCATTCTCTAGTCTGAACTATACATATTTAGGTCATTGATCCTTCCCTGGTAAAAAATTTTTTAGACCATGTGCCATTTTAGTACCCCTCCTTTGAACAGATTACAGTTTGTTTATATCCTGGAGATGTGCACACAATACTCAACATGAGGCCTTACTACTGATTTGTAAAGTGGCATAAGAACCTTACTATTTTTGCTGCAAATAACTACCAATACAACCAAGCATTCTACTGACCTTACTAGCTGTAGTACTACATTATATATTAAGTTTACTTTCAGTGTCCCATCTGCAAAAATATGGCAGAATAGAGGCTGAAAGTAAAAAAAAACGATTCATCATGTTATCTTATTTTAAGGGTGTATTTGCTTTTCAGATTAAATTTACCTTATAACATATTTTACCAACTATTTTGTTCTAAACAAGATAGACTTTAGTTACTGGTGTCCATGCTGGAGATAATTTATTCAGTGCATATGTTGTAAAGTGAATGCTTAGAGGCCTGTTAAATGGACAATAAAGTCTATGGACCATCCAGGAACCTTGTCCTCCCAAGATCGCGGTGAGCAAGCTGGATCCACTGCCCACAGTTATCAATGCAAAAACAATTGTTTGTGCAACCGCGCCCCCTGTTCTTGTGCAACCAATTGCACAAGAGCAGGTCTTGTCAATCATACTTGTCACCTTAAGACCACAGCTACTTAACTTTTTTTTCCTGCCCGTTCTTTCAAGCCTGCAATGCTCGATCTCTGAGGTTGCGTCCGCAGCTTCATAAATGAAGGCCAGGGTCTTTGTTATATCTAAAATATGGTATTGCAAAGCACACTATGGGGTAGATTTCTCAAACGCTGTCAGCATTTAACATTGCACAAGCATTTCTGATAAAATGCTTGTGCAATGCTGCCCCCTGCACATTCGTGGCCAATCGGCTGCTAGCAGGGGGTTTCAATCATCCCGATCATATCTGATTGGGATAATTGCAGTCCGCTACCTCAGAGGTGGCGGATGAGTTAAGGAGCAGCGGTCTTACGTTTCCGGCAGAGCAAGCAGCATCCGCTGCTTGATAAATCTCCCCCTATGTTTTGAAGATTTTCCTGTACTCATGTTTTTATTCTTTGGGTATTTGTCCCTCTCCACCAATACATTTCTTTGAGTTATCCCTATCAGTCAGTGAGCAGAGGACTCCATTATAAACATATATTTGCATTTAAAAACACGAGCGGATCAGGATGATTTCAATCCACCACCTTTTAGGTGGTTGACTTGTTAAGGAGTAGCGGTGTTACGACTGCTGCTTCTTAACTTTAATTTCAGGCTTGCCAGAATTGTCAAAAATGTTATCAAGTCACAGCTAGAATTATATGGTGCTTAATCTACTTTAATTATATTGTACATGTAAAAATCCCAAAATCCAAAACTATTCCAAAATACAAACGTTTCCATTAATATTTAAAAAAAATAATAATTAAAATTACCATTTTCCCTTCCAGTAAGTCACAATATTCTCTGTCTGCATCTCTGATTTGTTTGTTTTTTTGTGTTCTAAAATGCAAATGAAAGTCTATGGGGCATATTTATTTATCAATGTGCGAGCGGACATGATACGAATTAGCGTATCATGTCCGCCGCACATCGATAAATGCCAACAACATACGCTGTCGGCATTTATCATTGCACCAGCAGTTCTTGGGAACTGCTGGTGAAATGCTGCCCCCTGCAGATTTGCGGCCAATCTAGCAGGGGGTGTCAATCAACCCGATCGTATAGGATCGGGTTGATTTCTTTCCGCCGCCTCAGTGCAGGCAGACAAGTTATCGAGCAGCAGGCTCGCCCGAAACAAGGGGCATCAAGCTCCATACGGAGCTTGATGAATATGCCCCATTATATTTATTTATTACCTTTCTGATTAAAGTACTGTAAGATCTCTCTGATGGTACTATATATACAAAAGTTTAAAAAACTGATATAAAACTACTGTTAGGTGGCATAAGCGTTATTGTGACATGTAAATATTGCGTAAATTACATAAAATATTATTAAGCTGTCCCATTTAACAAATGCAAAATTCCAAAATCCGAATTATTCCGAAATCTAAACTTTTTTTTCGGTCCCAAACAGTTTGGATAATGGGTCTTGTATCTGTAGTGCTTTCAGTTATATAATATTGCCTATAATAATATATGTGCAAAGTTGTGATGTGAGGATTTGTGCACACAAGGAAATCCTGCTTTTGCATCATCCTGAGCAAGTCCCTTGAGGATGAGTGATACAGTTCTACAGCATCACTACAACAATGAGGCTTCAGCTAAAAAACAAAATCCCAATTGTTTGGGTCTATTTTATTCCTTAACAATTCATTTGAAATTCTGATATTGGCTTATATTTAATATCTCACATTGATGATTGTGTTTTTATTAATATGTTTCTTTGCTGGAAGATCAAAGAGCACTATATCCACGCGTTTCTCTTTCATGAGGATAAAATAATTATGTAGCCATTACAAGACTTTTTTTCAAACCTAGAGATAAATATTGCATAGGACATGAAATATTTCTTCTTTTTTTTCTTTCTATTTTTACAACAGTGGATGTTTGTTGTAGATTGTTTTAAGTCATCCACTGCAGAAAGCAGTGACTGTCATTCAACAGAGGTCATCTTCCTGCCTAGACAACATTGACAAGATGCATTTTATAGTGTGTTGTTAAAAGGACATTCTAAAGCAAAAATCACATACACTACCAAAATAGTATAAAGGTATTAAAGCATAAGCACAGACTCACTAGGGAGCTGCAGTGCTTATGGCCACCAGCCTACCTAGGATGCCTCGGTCACTCATAGGAAACTAGGGTCAGTAATGAAACGGTTACATCCGTTAACAATTTTTGGATTAGAATATGTCTTTAATGTTTACTAAGGATCCAAGCACCATAATTCCCAGCAGTGGTCTTCATTTTTTTTTTTTTTTTGTGAAAGCAAAGTTCGCCAAATTTGTATTATAGAGTTGTATGTAGGGATGTGCCGTCGGCATCTCTGCTGAATGCGGCACAAGGCGGATGTGCGTGGCCTACTGTCCTTTTTGGAGCAGGATTTCTTCTTGTGAAAGTGAAACACACTAGATCTGTACAAATCCAGATCTTAGTGAGTTGCCCATTAACAAGGATGAATCTGGCTCAGAAAAGAGGCAAAGGGTGCGAGCTGCTGCCTTCTTACGCATTTGGCAGGTAACGAAGCTGCCAAATGTACATCTCTAGTGTGTGTAACGTTCATTAAGAGACAAATTGCATAGTCAGACGACAGCTTAAAGTCCCTTAATTGGTGTTACAAAGTGGCAAAGTGGATGGCTTATTTATATCCTCAGGCTTTTTTCCTGTGCGTTTCTTAGATCGTTAATTTCTTGAAATGGCAGCTAATAATGGTCACACAAAAAAACCCCCACTAAACCAACATACTGTAACTTGCTTTCACTTATTCATATCAATATTTTAAATAACCAAAATCATATCTGTATTTATGTCAGTCTGCTTTCTACCCGCATTGTTTCCGGTTCGCCGGAAACATAAGAAGCGGCGGTCATAAGATCACTGCTCCTTAACTCGTCCGCCACCTTTTAGATGGCGGACCGCTATCATCGCGATACTATTGGGATGATTGACACCCCCTGCTAGTGGCCGATTGGCCGCCGGTGAGCAGGGTGTGGCATTACACAAGCATTTCACCTGCAATGCTTGTGCAATGATAAATGCAGACCGCGTATGCGGTCTGCATTTAGCGATGTTGGGCGGATATGATTCGCTACAGCGAATCATGTCTGCTTGCCATTTGGTAAATCGGCCCCTTAATATTCAACAGATTTCCTCCTAAATATAGCCAGCATGGTCTATGAAATTATCTAGCTCTCACTCCACTTGCACAGGAGCCATATACTGCATACTTTAGAGCAAAAAAATACTCTGTAGTCTGTTTATTATTTTTATCATAAAAGATCATGTTCTAAATTGGGGATTGTCATTCACATGAGTAAGGCTTGTAGTTAAAGGGAAACTGAACCCAAATTTTTTCTTTCATGATTCAGATAGAGCATGCAATTTTAAGCAACTTTCTAATTTACTCCTATTATCATTTTTTCTTTGTTATCTTGCTATCTTTATTTGAAAAAGAAGGCATCTAAGCTATTTTTTTTTTATCAGAACCCTGGATAGCACTTGTTTATTGGTCGGTTAAATTAATCCACCAATCAGCAAGGACAACCCAGGTTGTTCACCAAAAATGGGCCGGCATCTAAACTTACATTCTTGCTTTTCAAATAAAGATACCAAGAGAATGAAGAAAATTTGATAATAGGAGTACATTCGAAAGTTGCTTACAATTGCATGCTCTATCTGAATCACAAAAGAAAAAATTTGGGTTCAGTGTCCCTTTAAACACAGTAACAACAAATATTGCATGAAAATTAATTTAAAAAGAAGGATCCTTTAAACTGTACAAGAATAAGCATGTATGTGCATAAGTTCTAAATACATATTGTTCATTGGATGACCTGAGCCAAACCCTCAGGTCACATCAGAAAAGAAAACTTATTTAGCATTAGTACAACTATATTAAATATTTTCAGCACCCTCTTTTAGAAAGAAGACAAGTTATTTCTATTGTTAATTAGAGTAATATATGTTTGTATGTGTTTTTAAGGCATTGTGAAATCTATTTAGTTTTATTATTAAAAAACACTTCTGAGAATAAAATGAAAACTGCATAATGTAGATTATGTTTCTGAGATACTTATCTATAATTAGAGATTCAATTAATCAGAATTTTGGATGACACTAGCTCCACTTGGTAGAAAAGCTAAAGTGTACACTGAAGTCATTTTCTGATAGATGTGCCATCTACAAAGCTTCTCTGATATAATAGTCTTTTTAATCAGTGTTGTTTTTCAAGTCCAGTCCTCAGGCACACCAACGGGCCAGATTTTCATGATATCTGAACTAGAGCATGTGAAATAATCAACTGAGCAGTAACCATAGAAACTAACCTGCTCTCAACCATCAGCTGATTATTTCACCTGTGTTCTAGTTCAGATATAAAAAATCTGACCCATCGGTGTGCGCTGAGGACTGGAGTTTAAAAAACACGGCTCTACAGTACGGATTACAAATATTTGTCATAATTGGTGTTGGTTTGGCTTTCCTGCTTTACTAACCCCTACTCATCTCTTTAACCAATCTCTCACTGCTGGCACATTTCCTGATACATTCAAGCATGTGTCAATCATACCCCTCCACACCTTCTAACTATCGACCGGTCTCCTTACTTCCCTTTGCTTCAAAATTATTGGAACTACTGGTCTATAATCGGCTAACTCAATTTCTCACAACTAACTCCATTCTTGATCCACTACAATCTGGTTTCCGCCCTAAACAATCAACAGAAACCGCTCTTGCTAAAGTAACAAATGACCTGTTATCAGCTAAAGCAAAAGGCCACTATTCCTTACTAATTCTTCTTGACCTATCTGCTGCTTTTGACACAGTCGACCATGCTCTCCTCCTAAAAATACTACATTAATTTGGCATCCGAGACACAACCCTCTCCTGGTTTGCCTCATATCTCTCAAACCGCTCATTTTCAGTTTCCTTTAACAACATATCTTGTGATCCTATGCCTATCTCAGTTGGAGTACCGAAAGGCTCTGTTTTGGGCCTCTTGCTTTTGTCTCTCTATACATCCTCCCTTGGAAAACTTATAGCCTCCTTTGGATTCCAGTACCACTTATATGCTGATGATACCCAAATCTATCTCTCCCTCTTTACTCAACTAGATTTGCAACTGTCTCTCTGCAATTTACTCTTGGATGTCTTCACACTACCTCCAACTCAATCTATCCAAAACTGAGCTGCTTCTTATTCCCCCCTCTTGAAAACATCCAACACCTGACATTTCGTTGACGGTTGGAGACCCTATTCTCAACACCTCACCCTAGGTCCGCTGTCTTGGGGTCACACTAGATTCAAAACTTACATTCAACCCACATATACAAGCACTTACCAAATCCTGCCATTCACACCTACGCAACATTTCCAGACTTTGTCCCTTCCTTACTCAAAAAACTACAAAAATACTTATTAATTTCCTCATGTTGTCACACATTGATTATTGCAATCTACTCCTAAATGGCCTTCCAAAACACCGCCTCTCCTCCCTCCAATCTATTATGAATGCTTCTGCTAGACTTATCCACCTAAGTCGCCGATCTACATCAGCTACTCCACTCTGCCGTCTCTACACTGGCTCCCCATACACTCCAGAATACAATTTAAAGTATTAACCCTAACTTACAAAGCACTCAACAGTCTAACTCCCAACTATATTTTCTCTCTCATCGTGAAATATTCCCCATCCCGTCCTCTTCGATCAACCTCTGACCTATGTCTCTCCACTCCTGTTATCTCTACGTCGCGCTCATGCCTCCAAGACTTCACACATGCTGCTCATGTCCTCTGGAACTCTCTACCCCGCTCCATAAGACTGTCTCCATCCTTGTATAGCTTCAGACACTCTTTGAAAACCCACTTATTCAGAGAGGCTTACCATCTCTTCTCCATCCCTCATCCGAACCAAACTAATACATGAACTGCCTGACTCACTGCTGCAACTACAACCGATGTGACAAGCTACCCCAACTTTATGTCTCTGAACCCTAAACGTATAGACTGTGAGCTCTCCGGAGCAGGGCCCTCTTCCTCCTGTACTAGATTTGTTTAGTTTTGTTATGTTTTGTATTTTATCACAAATCCTTGTCATTGTATACCCTTATCATTATACCCAGTGCTATGGAATTTGGCGGCGCTATACAAATAAATGATAATAATAATAATATTGTTCTGTATTGCAAATCATGTTTATGGGAATATAATTAAGATGCAACCCAGATATCCACAGAGGGTAAGGAATCAAAAACAAAGAAAGTATTAGTAGAAATGGTGATTAACATTTCTACTTATAACTTGACTGAAACAGAGCGTAGAGTCATTAGTTATGGTCTTGGGTATGTTCCATCGAGGAGCTTTGATTTGTTTCAAACCATCCTCGATGTGAACAAACTTGTGCGAGACTTAACTCTACGTAAATATTTCAACAATTCTAGCACAGGAGATTATTTGAGTACAATTTCACACAGACATGCTTTATGTAATAGTATTGGTTTCAGTGAAACTTGTGCTCTTGTTTCGCTAGAGGGTCTCCATCTTGAAGGGAGAGTTATGGATGAAGTTGGGTCAAATACGACTATACCCACTTTTAAATCCAAATCCTCTTTCTACCTGCTGCAAGCTAGGGGTAAGTCCCTGGAAGTGTTCCATCAGAGGGTGGTTCAGGACTTGACTGACCTACCCATGGCCACGTCTGCTGGTCCTTATAATCTGACTGTAAATGAAAAGGCAGCTCTTGCTTGCCTTCAGAGTAATGATTGTATTATCATTAAACGGTCAGATAAGGGCGAAAGCATTGTGGTCATGGATAGGGACAGTTCTGTAGCCGAAGCATATAGTCAACTTGAGGACTCTGATACCTATCTTCCTCTTATGGGATATCCTACTAAGAGGTTTGGTGTCGAGTTAACGCATCTTATTGATGAGGCGGTGGAGGATGGGTTGATGAATTATGAGACAGCCAAATCATTATTGGTATCCAATCCTATTGTCCCCATCTTCCACCACCTCTGTAAGGTGCATAAAAGTTTGATTAACGTTAAGGGTAGGCCGATTGTGGCTGGAATTGGATCCCAAATAGAACAATTATCTAAATGGGTTGACCATTTTTTACAGCCTCTGGTCCCAATGTTGCCAAGCTACATAAAGGATACTACCCATGTACTGAGTCAATTGGAGGAAGTTGTGTGGGAGGAGGGGTATAGCTGGCTAACTGTTGATGTTGTGTCATTATACTCCTCCATTCCCCACAACTTCGGCCTCAGAGCTGTAGAATTCATTTTGGATTTATACACAGACCTGACACCAGAGATGAAAGAATTGGTGGTTTTGGCTGTTAGATTTTTGCTGGAGCATAACTATTTTATGTTCCAAGGACGCCACTACCTCCAGAGACGTGGGACTGATATGGGGGCTAAATTTGCACCCTCCTACGCCAACCTCTTTATGGGGTGGTGGGAGCGTTCCCACGTCTATGGAGATACTGGCGTCAACTCATCAGCATGTGTTGTTAAATACATGCATTACATTGATGATCTGTTGCTAATATGGTCAGCTGACTCAGCAAGAGCAGATGAGTTTGTTAAACTTCTAAACACCAATGATGTTGGCTTACAATTTACGCATGAGTGGCAAAGAGATACTGTGTCCTTTTTGGACATCTCTATTACGGGACTACCCAGTGAACAGAGAGTGGTTTCTGTTCTCTATAGGAAGCCTATTGCTGGCAACAGTTTATTACATGCAAAGAGTAACCACCCTAGACAGTTTCTAAGATTACGCCGCAATTGTACTAAGAATGATGTCTTCCTTGAAGAGAGTATGGACCTAAAACACAGGTTAAAATATAGGGGGTACCCAAGAAATAAAGTTGAAAAAGCCTTTGATGTAGTCAGTAAAATGGATAGAAGTTCCCTTTTCAAACCAATATGATCAGGTCTGTAAAATTGTGAATAAAAATGTACCCATACTTATGGGAGACAAGAAACTAAGACATACAATAGAAAATGGCTGCATGTTTGTAGCCAAAATAAGTGCTACTTTAGGCAATATCTTGTCCCCAAGTATACTTAGAGATGGTGCATCACAGAACACATGGTTACATTGTTACGGTACCTACAAATGTGGGAGACGTACATGTACAGTACCTCATGTGACTATGTTCATGTTGGAAAGACTTTTAGAGATTTTCATACAGGGGAAATAATAGATACTAAGGGTTGTGTTAATTGCAAAAGCATGTTTATTATCTATTTGATTGAATGTACACAATGCCATAGATACTATTTAGGACTACTAGGGATGTAGGCAGTGGGCACATGTATAAGGGAACACCTCTCATATATATCAGGTGAAAGACCATGTTCAGCCTTGTCCAGACATTTCCTGGAGGTGCATAACCAAGATGTTAGCACTTTCAGTTGGAGAGCAATTAAGCAGATCCAAAAACCAGATAGAGGGGGGGACAAATTGTCCATATTATGTTGCCAGGAAATCTACTGGATATTTAAGCTAAAGAGCTTGGTTCCAGTGGGTTTCAATTCGGAATATGATATTATAAACTATTAGCAACATTAAGATGGTGTTCCATTTTGGTTTCATACATCTTCCTTCCCTCTATAAGGTCTATACTGACTATCTCTTGCATATAAAATTACCTGGCTTTGAGGTTCCTTAATCATCTGGGTTTTTATGGTATCAGCTATAGCCTAGGTGTGCTACTATTTTCTGTATTAGCAACTATTCTAATTGTATTTCTTTTACAAAGATATGACGAGTCCATGGATTTCATCCTTACTTGTGGGATATTAACCTCCTGCTAACAGGAAGCGGCAAAGAGCACCACAGCAGAGCTATATATATATAGCCCCTCCCTTCCCCTCCACCCTCAGTCATTCTCTTTGCCTGTGTTATACTAGGAAGACATGGTAAAGTGAGGTGTTAGTTTTAGTTTCTTCAATCAAGAAGTTTTTTATTTTAAATGGTGCCGGTGAGTACTATTTTCCTCAGGGGGATATGAAAGAAGATTTCTGCCCTGAGGTTGATGATCTTAGCAATTGTAACTAAGATCCACGCTAGTTCCCACAAGACTTCTGAAGGTAGCCATGAGACATCTTCAGGGTGGAGACCGGTTTCTTGCTACAAGCAGCATAAAGGTATGTGCAGCCTTTTTATTCTGAGAAGACTTGGTATATCAGAACTGGCTGGCAGTTATTTCCCTGTATGGGAATGGGGTAAGCAGTAATCCTAATTTGCAAGAGGGGTATTACTGGAGTCCCTAGATTTTATTATAATTGTTGACTTTATATGGGCATTATGTGACATGGGAGAGACAAAGAAAAACGATGTATAATGTTTTTATGTTTGGCATTTAACATCCATATGTTTAATAGTGTATTTGAGGGGTTATATTGTGTTGCATCACTCAGGTGTAAAACCGCTTTCCCATGCGATTATGTTTGGGCCTACTCTGGCATTGACCTTAAGGGGCGGGGCTTATTTTCGCATGCTCAGATACGCACTTCCTTCAGGCTAGACAGCAGCAAGCAGTAACTCAGGTGGCTCCTGGCTATAGCAAGTTGTTCTGGAGTGTTGGAAAGTTGTTTCGAAGTAGCCTGGGGGCAGGTAGGTGCCACAGAAGAGCTGTGGCAAGGTGGAGAGGGTATTTCTTTCATGTAATTAGCAAGAGTCCATGAGCTAGTGACGTATGGGATATACATTCCTACCAGGAGGGGCAAAGTTTCCCAAACCTCAAAATGCCTACAAATACACCCCTCACCACACCCACAATTCAGTTTAACAAACTTTGCCTCCTATGGAGGTGGTGAAGTAAGTTTGTGCTAGATTCTACGTTGATATGCGCTCCGCAGCAAGTTGGAGCCCGGTTTTCCTCTCAGCGTGCAGTGAATGTCAGAGGGATGTGAGGAGAGTATTGCCTATTTGAATGCAGTGATCTCCTTCTACGGGGTCTATTTCATAGGTTCTCTGTTATCGGTCGTAGAGATTCATCTCTTACCTCCCTTTTCAGATCGACGATATACTCTTATTTATATACCATTACCTCTGCTGATTCTCGTTTCAGTACTGGTTTGGCTTTCTACAAACATGTAGATGAGTGTCCTGGGGTAAGTAAATCTTATTTTCTGTGACACTCTAAGCTATGGTTGGGCACTTTGTTTATAAAGTTCTAAATATATGTATTCAAACATTTATTTGCCTTGACTCAGAATGTTCAACATTCCTTATTTTCAGACAGTCAGTTTCATATTTGGGATAATGCATTTGAATTAATCATTTTTTCTTACCTTCAAAAATTTGACTCTTTTTTCCCTGTGGGCTGTTAGGCTCGCGGGGGCTGAAAATGCTTCATTTTATTGGGTCATTCTTGGCGCGGACTTTTTTGGCGCAAAAAATCTTTTCCGTTTCCGGCGTCATACGTGTCGCCGGAAGTTGCGTCATTTTTTGACGTTATTTTGCGCCAAAAATGTCGGCGTTCCGGAAGTGGCGTCATTTTTGGCGCCAAAAGCATTTAGGCGCCAAATAATGTGGGCGTCTTATTTGGCGCTAAAAAAAATATGGGCGTCGCTTTTGTCTCCACATTATTTAAGTCTAATTTTTCATTGCTTCTGGTTGCTAGAAGCTTGTTCTTTGGCATTTTTTCCCATTCCTGAAACTGTCATTTAAGGAATTTGATCAATTTTGCTTTATATGTTGTTTTTTCTCTTACATATTGCAAGATGTCTCACGTTGCATCTGAGTCAGAAGATACTTCAGGAAAATCGCTGTCTAGTGCTGGATCTACCAAAGCTAAGTGTATCTGCTGTAAACTTTTGGTAGCTATTCCTCCGGCTGTTGTTTGTATTAATTGTCATGACAAACTTGTTAATGCAGATAATATTTCCTTTAGTAAAGTACCATTGCCTGTTGCAGTTCCTTCAACATCTAAGGTGCAGAATGTTCCTGATAACATAAGAGATTTTGTTTCTGAATCCATCAAGAAGGCTATGTCTGTTATTTCTCCTTCTAGTAAACGTAAAAAATCTTTTAAAACTTCTCTCCCTACAGATGAATTTTTAAATGAACATCATCATTCTGATTCTGATGACTCTTCTGGTTCAGAGGATTCTGTCTCAGAGATTGATGCTGATAAATCTTCATATTTATTTAAAATGGAATTTATTCGTTCTTTACTTAAAGAAGTACTAATTGCTTTAGAAATAGAGGATTCTGGTCCTCTTGATACTAATTCTAAACGTTTGGATAAGGTATTTAAATCTCCTGTGGTTATTCCAGAAGTTTTTCCTGTTCCTAATGCTATTTCTGAAGTAATTTCCAAAGAATGGGATAAATTGGGTAATTCATTTACTCCTTCTAAGCGTTTTAAGCAATTATATCCTGTGCCGTCTGACAGATTAGAATTTTGGGCCAAAATCCCTAAAGTCGATGGGGCTATTTCTACCCTTGCTAAACGTACTACTATTCCTACGTCAGATGGTACTTCGTTTAAGGATCCTTTAGATAGGAAAATTGAATCCTTTCTAAGAAAAGCTTATCTGTGTTCAGGTAATCTTCTTAGACCTGCTATATCATTGGCTGATGTTGCTGCAGCTTCAACTTTTTGGTTGGAAACTTTAGCGCAACAAGTAACAGATCATGATTCTCATAATATTATTATTCTTCTTCAGCATGCTAATAATTTTATCTGTGATGCCATTTTTGATATTATAAGGGTTGATGTCAGGTTTATGTCTCTAGCTATTTTAGCTAGAAGAGCTTTATGGCTTAAGACTTGGAATGCTGATATGGCGTCTAAATCAACTCTACTTTCCATTTCTTTCCAGGGTAACAAATTATTTGGTTCTCAGTTGGATTCTATTATCTCAACTGTTACTGGTGGGAAAGGAACTTTTTTACCACAGGATAAAAAATCTAAGGGTAAAAACAGGGCTAATAATCGTTTTCGTTCCTTTCGTTTCAACAAAGAACAAAAGCCTGATCCTTCATCCTCAGGAGCAGTTTCAGTTTGGAAACCATCTCCAGTCTGGAATAAATCCAAGCCTGCTAGAAAGGCAAAGCCTGCTTCTAAGTCCACATGAAGGTGCGGCCCTCATTCCAGCTCAGCTGGTAGGGGGCAGGTTACGTTTTTTCAAAGAAATTTGAATCAATTCTGTTCACAATCTTTGGATTCAGAACATTGTTTCAGAAGGGTACAGAATTGGTTTCAAGATGAGACCTCCTGCAAAGAGATTTTTTCTTTCCCGTGTCCCAGTAAATCCAGTGAAAGCTCAAGCATTTCTGAATTGTGTTTCAGATCTAGAGTTGGCTGGAGTAATTATGCCAGTTCCAGTTCCGGAACAGGGGATGGGGTTTTATTCAAATCTCTTCATTGTACCAAAGAAGGAGAATTCCTTCAGACCAGTTCTGGATCTAAAAATATTGAATCGTTATGTAAGGATACCAACGTTCAAAATGGTAACTGTAAGGACTATCTTGCCTTTTGTTCAGCAAGGGCATTATATGTCCACAATAGATTTACAGGATGCATATCTGCATATTCCGATTCATCCAGATCATTATCAGTTCCTGAGATTCTCTTTTCTGGACAAGCATTACCAGTTTGTGGCTCTGCCATTTGGCCTAGCTACAGCTCCAAGAATTTTTACAAAGGTTCTCGGTGTCCTTCTGTCTGTAATCAGAGAACAGGGTATTGTGGTATTTCCTTATTTGGACGATATCTTGGTACTTGCTCAGTCTTTACATTTAGCAGAATCTCATACGAATCGACTTGTGTTGTTTCTTCAAGATCATGGTTGGAGGATCAATTTACCAAAAAGTTCATTGATTCCTCAGACAAGGGTGACCTTTCTGGGTTTCCAGATAGATTCAGTGTCCATGACTCTGTCTTTAACAGACAAGAGACGTCTAAAATTGATTACAGCTTGTCGAAACCTTCAGTCACAATCATTCCCTTCGGTAGCCTTATGCATGGAAATTCTAGGTCTTATGACTGCTGCATCGGACGCGATCCCCTTTGCTCGTTTTCACATGCGACCTCTTCAGCTCTGTATGCTGAATCAATGGTGCAAGGATTACACAAAGATATCTCAATTAATATCTTTAAAACCGATTGTACGACACTCTCTAACATGGTGGACAGATCACCATCGTTTAATTCAGGGGGCTTCTTTTGTGCTTCCGACCTGGACTGTAATTTCAACAGATGCAAGTCTCACAGGTTGGGGAGCTGTGTGGGGATTTCTGACGGCACAAGGAGTTTGGGAATCTCAGGAGGTGAGATTACCGATCAATATTTTGGAACTCCGTGCAATTTTCAGAGCTCTTCAGTCTTGGCCTCTTCTGAAGAGAGAATCGTTCATTTGTTTTCAGACAGACAATGTCACAACTGTGGCATACATCAATCATCAAGGAGGGACTCACAGTCCTCTGGCTATGAAAGAAGTATCTCGAATTCTGGTTTGGGCGGAATCCAGCTCCTGTCTAATCTCTGCGGTTCATATCCCAGGTATAGACAATTGGGAAGCGGATTATCTCAGTCGCCAAACGTTGCATCCGGGCGAATGGTCTCTTCACCCAGAGGTATTTCTTCAGATTGTTCAAATGTGGGAACTTCCAGAAATAGATCTGATGGCGTCTCATCTAAACAAGAAACTTCCCAGGTATCTGTCCAGATCCCGGGATCCTCAGGCGGAGGCAGTGGATGCATTATCACTTCCTTGGAAGTATCATCCTGCCTATATCTTTCCGCCTCTAGTTCTTCTTCCAAGAGTAATCTCCAAGATTCTGAAGGAATGCTCGTTTGTTCTGCTGGTAGCTCCGGCTTGGCCTCACAGGTTTTGGTATGCGGATCTTGTCCGGATGGCCTCTTGCCAACCGTGGACTCTTCCGTTAAGACCAGACCTTCTGTCGCAAGGTCCTTTTTTCCATCAGGATCTGAAATCCTTAAATTTAAAGGTATGGAGATTGAACGCTTGATTCTTGGTCAAAGAGGTTTCTCTGACTCTGTGATTAATACTATGTTACAGGCACGTAAATCTGTATCTAGAGAGATATATTATAGAGTCTGGAAGACTTATATTTTTTTGTGTCTTTCTCATCATTTTTCTTGGCATTCTTTTAGAATACCGAGAATTTTACAGTTTCTTCAGGATGGTTTAGATAAGGGTTTATCCGCAAGTTCCTTGAAAGGTCAAATCTCTGCTCTTTCTGTTCTTTTTCACAGAAAGATTGCTATTCTTCCTGATATTCATTGTTTTGTACAAGCTTTGGTTCGTATAAAACCTGTCATTAAGTCAATTTCTCCTCCTTGGAGTTTGAATTTGGTTCTGGGGGCTCTTCAAGCTCCTCCGTTTGAACCTATGCATTCATTGTACATTAAATTACTTTCTTGGAAAGTTTTGTTCCTTTTGGCAATCTCTTCTGCCAGAAGAGTTTCTGAATTATCTTCTCTTTCTTGTGAGTCTCCTTTTCTGATTTTTCATCAGGATAAGGCGGTGTTGCGAACTTCTTTTGAATTTTTACCTAAAGTTGTGAATTCCAACAACATTAGTAGAGAAATTGTGGTTCCTTCATTATGTCCTAATCCTAAGAATTCTAAGGAGAAATCGTTGCATTCTTTGGATGTTGTTAGAGCTTTGAAATATTATGTTGAAGCTACTAAGTCTTTCCGAAAGACTTCTAGTCTATTTGTTATCTTTTCCGGTTCTAGAAAAGGCCAGAAAGCTTCTGCCATTTCTTTGGCATCTTGGTTGAAATCTTTAATTCATCTTGCCTATGTTGAGTCGGGTAAAACTCCGCCTCAGAGATTACAGCTCATTCTACTAGGTCAGTTTCTACTTCCTGGGCGTTTAGGAATGAAGCTTCGATTGATCAGATTTGCAAAGCAGCAACTTGGTCCTCTTTGCATACTTTTACTAAATTCTACCATTTTGATATATTTTCTTCTTCTGAAGCAGTTTTTGGTAGAAAAGTACTTCAGGCAGCGGTTTCAGTTTGAATCTTCTGCTTATGTTTTTCATTAAACTTTATTTTGGGTGTGGATTATTTTCAGCAGGAATTGGCTGTCTTTATTTTATCCCTCCCTCTCTAGTGACTCTTGTGTGGAAAGATCCACATCTTGGGTAATCATTATCCCATACATCACTAGCTCATGGACTCTTGCTAATTACATGAAAGAAAACATAATTTATGTAAGAACTTACCTGATAAATTCATTTCTTTCATATTAGCAAGAGTCCATGAGGCCCGCCCTTTTTTTGTGGTGGTTATGATTTTTGTATAAAGCACAATTATTCCAATTCCTTATTTTATATGCTTTCGCACTTTTTTATCACCCCACTTCTTGGCTATTCGTTAAACTGAATTGTGGGTGTGGTGAGGGGTGTATTTGTAGGCATTTTGAGGTTTGGGAAACTTTGCCCCTCCTGGTAGGAATGTATATCCCATACGTCACTAGCTCATGGACTCTTGCTAATATGAAAGAAATGAATTTATCAGGTAAGTTCTTACATAAATTATGTTTTTTGACTGTAAATGACAAATTGTTGTTTTAAAGTACTTTAAGAGGCTTATTTCTGCTCTTACTTCTGGGGCAGTAATTTTTGGATGAACCAACGATTTTAATGCTAAATTTAGATTTATTTAACGTTATTTAAGCATTTTGGGAAAATTGTTCACTTTTTCTTTTCTTAAAGGCGCAGTACACGTTTTTTCAAAAGTTTATTTTAAGCAATAAATAAACGACTTTTGTGGTTATTATTAGTCTGTTCAACATGTCTGATATTGAGGAATCTGAATCTCATTATTCTATGTGTTTAGAAGATATTGTGCAACCCCCTCTAACATTGTGTAACTCTTGTACCGAAAGAGCCTTACATTGTAAAGACCATATATTAGGTCAAGAAAGTGCGTCTAAGGATGATTCTCAGTCTGAAGAGAATCAGGATATGCCATCCAATTCTCCCCAAGTGTCACAACCTTTAACGCCCACACAAGCGACGCCAAGCACTTCTAGTGCGTCTAATTCTTTTACTTTGCAGGAGATGGCTGCAGTTATGTCAACTACCCTTACAGAGGTATTGTCTTAATTACCAGTGTTGCAGGGTATACGCAGTAGGTCAGGTATTAATGTAAATACTGAATCCTCTGATGCTTTATTAGCTATTTACGATATACCCTCACAGTGCTCTGAGTTGGGGGTCAGGGAATTACTGCCTGAGGGTGAAATTTCAGATTCAGGGAATGTTTTACCTCAGACAGATTCGGATGCTATGCCATTTAAATTTAAGCTTGAACACCTCTGCCTGTTGTTTAGGGAGGTTTTAGCGACTCTGGATGATTGTGACCCTATTGTGATTCCTCCAGAGAAATTGTGTAAAATGGATAAATATCTGGAAGTACCTACTTACACTGATGTTTTTCCGGTTCCTAAGAGAATTTAGGAAATTATAAGAAAGGAATTGGATAGACCAGGTATACCGTTTTCTCCCCCTCCTAATTTTAAAAAAATGTTTCCCATATCAGATACCATTCGGGACTCATGGCAAACGGTCCCTAAGGTAGAGGGAGCTATATCTACCCTAGCTAAGCATACTACTATACCCATTGAGGATAGTTGTGCTTTCAAAGACCCTATGGATAAGAAATTAGAGGGTCTACTAAAGAAATTATTTGTTAATCAGAGGTTTCTTTTACAACCTATGGCTTGCATTGTTCCAGTAACTACTGCAGCAGCTTTTTGGTTTGAGGCTCTAGAAGAGTCTATTAAGGTTGAGACTCCATTAGATGACATCTTAGATATAATTAAGGCTCTCAAGCTAGCTAATTCTTTTATTACTGATGCCGCTTTTCAAATTGCTAAATTAGCGGCAAAGAATGCAGGTTTTGCTATTTTAGCACGTAGAGCATTGTGGTTCAAATCTTGGTCTACTGATGTGTCATCAAAACATAAGCTTTTAGCTATTCCCTTTAAAGGTAAGACCCTTTTCGGGCCAGAATTGAAGGAAATAATTTCTGACATTACAGGAGGTAAAGGCCATGCCTTACCTTACGATAAGTTGGTTAAAATGATGGGTAAACAGAATAATTTTCGTTCCTTTCTGAACTTTAAAGGAGGACCCCCCGCTTCTTCTTCTTCCACAAAGCAGGAAGGGAATTTTACCCATTCTAAGTCAGTCTGGAGACCCAATCAGAACTGGAATAAGGGTAAACAATCCAAAAAGCCCGCTGCTGCTCCTAAGACAGCATGAAGGGTCGACCCCCGACCTGGGATCGGATCTAGTAGGGGGCAGACTCTTTCTTTGCCCAGGCTTGGGCAAGAGATGTTCAGGACCCCTGGGCACTAGAAATAATGACCCACGGTTATCAATTGGAATTCAAGGACTTTCTCCCAAGAGGGAGATTCCATCTTTCAAAGTTATCTGCAAACCAGATAAAAAGAGAGGCGTTCTTACGCTGTGTAAAAGACCTTTTTACTATGGGAGTAATTTGTCTAGTTCCAAAATTGGAACAGGGACAGGGGTTTTACTCAAACCTATTTGTGGTTCCCAAAAAAGAGGGAACGTTCAGACCCATCTTAGACCTCAAGTGTCTAAACAAATTTCTAAGAGTTCTATTATTCAAGATGGAGACGATATGAACAATTTTACCAATGATCCAGGAGGGTCAATATATGACTACTGTGGACTTGAAGGATGCTTACCTTCATATTCCTATCCACAAGGATGATCATCAGTTTCTAAGGTTTGCCTTCTTGGACAAACATTATCAGTTTGTGGCTCTTCCTATTGGGTTGGCCACTGCACCCAGAATCTTCACAAAGGTTCTAGGGTCTCTTTTGGCAGTTCTCAGACCGCGAGGCATAAATACTTGCCGAATACATGTGTGATGCGCAGCGGCATTTAGTGGCCTTCTAATTACCAAAAAGCAAAGCCAAAGCCATGTATGTCTGCTATTTCTCAACAAAGGGGATCCCAGAGAAACATTTACAACCATTTGTGCCATAATTGCACAAGCTGTTTGTAAATAATTTTAGTGAGAAACCTAAACTTTGTGAAAAAGTTTGTGAAAAAGCAACAATTTTTTTTATTTGATCGCATTTGGCGGTGAAATGGTGGCATGCAATATACCAAAATGGGCCTAGATCAATACTTTGGGTTGTCTTCTACACTACACTAAAGCTAAAATTAACCGTACTAGCTCCCTAATTAACCCCTGCACTGCTGGACATAATACACGTGTGGTGCTCAGTGGCATTTAGAAGCCTTCTAATTACCAAAAAGCAAAGACAAAGCCATATAAGTCTGCTATTTCTGAAGAAAGGGGATCCCAGAGAAGCATTTACAACCATTTGTGCCATAATTGCACAAGCTGTTTGTAAATGATTTCAGTGAGAAACCTAAAATTGTGAAAAATTTAACTTTTTTTTTTATTTAATCGCATTTGGCGGTGAAATGGTGGCATGAAATATACCAAAATGGGCCTAGATCAATACTTAGGGTTGTCTACTACACTACAATAAAGCTAAAATTAACCCTACAAGCTCCCTACATGCTCCCTAATTAACCCCTTCATTGCTGGGCATAATACACGTGTGGTGCGCAGTGGCATTTAGCTGCCTTCTATTTACCAAAAAGCAACACCAAAGCCATATATGTCTGCTATTTATGAAAAAAGGGGATCCCAGAGAAGCATTTACAACCATTTGTGCCATAATTGCACAAGCTGTTTGTAAATAAATTCAGTGAGAAACCTAAAGTTTGTAACAAAATGTGTGAAAAAGTGAAAAAAAAAATTATTTGATCGCATTTGGTGGTGAAATGGTGGCATGAAATATACCAAAATGGGCCTAGATCAATACTTTGGGATGTCTTCTAAAAAAAAATATATACATGTCAATGCATATTCAGGGATTCCTGGAAGATATCAGTGTTCCAATGTAACTAGCGCTGTTTGAAAAAAAAGTGGTTTGGAAATAGCAAAGTGCTACTTGTATTTATTGCCCTATAACTTGCAAAAAAGCAAAGAACATGTAAACATTGGGTATTTCTAAACTCAGGACAAAATTTGGAAACTATTTAGCATGGGTGTTTTTTGGTGGTTGTAGATGTGTAACAGATTTTGGGGGTCAAAGTTAGAAAAAGTGTGTTTTTTTCAATTTTTTCCTCATATTTTATATTTTTTTATAGTAAATTATAAGATATGATGAAAATAATGATATCTTTAGAAAGTCCATTTAATGGCAAGAAAAATGGTATATAATATGTGTGGGTACAGTAAATGAGTAAGAGTAAAATTACAGCTAAACACAAACATCGCAGAAATGTAAAAATAGCCTTGGTCCCAAACGGTCAGAAAATGGAAAAGTGCTGTGGTCATTAAGGGGTTAAAGGCCATATACTCCCCTAAAGACAACATACAACATCTTGACACCAGTGATTACCTGGTAGAACCATAGGCATATGAAACAAGGGGGGGTTATATCCCCTATGTTGCACCCACAATACAAAGTCAAACTTGAGAACTCATTCAAAAGAAGCAATTCTTATATTACAAAAGAGTGATCCTGTGTTTATTCATCTGCCAGGTGATTGGCATAAAAATGAAAAATACCTCACACCATTGGTTCTGTTTTCTTGGATTCTGGCAGATTTTTAATGGGCATTAATTACCCCCTCACCATAGAAATAAAGGACCCCTCATATAAACGTGAGATCCCACCATTCAAATACTTGTTTTCTTTCATGTAATTAGCAAGAGTCCATGAGCTAGTGACGTATGGGATATACATTCCTACCAGGAGGGGCAAAGTTTCCCAAACCTCAAAATGCCTATAAATACACCCCTCACCACACCCACAAATCAGTTTTACAAACTTTGCCTCCGATGGAGGTGGTGAAGTAAGTTTGTGCTAGATTCTACGTTGATATGCGCTCCGCAGCAAGTTGGAGCCCGGTTTTCCTCTCAGCGTGCAGTGAATGTCAGAGGGATGTGAGGAGAGTATTGCCTATTTGAATGCAGTGATCTCCTTCTACGGGGTCTATTTCATAGGTTCTCTGTTATCGGTCGTAGAGATTCATCTCTTACCTCCCTTTTCAGATCGACGATATACTCTTATATATACCATTACCTCTGCTGATTCTCGTTTCAGTACTGGTTTGGCTTTCTACAAACATGTAGATGAGTGTCCTGGGGTAAGTAAATCTTATTTTCTGTGACACTCTAAGCTATGGTTGGGCACTTTGTTTATAAAGTTCTAAATATATGTATTCAAACATTTATTTGCCTTGACTCAGAATGTTCAACTTTCCTTATTTTCAGACAGTCAGTTTCATATTTGGGATAATGCATTTGATTTAATCATTTTTTCTTACCTTCAAAAATTTGACTTTTTCCCTGTGGGCTGTTAGGCTCGCGGGGGCTGAAAATGCTTCATTTTATTGCGTCATTCTTGGCGCGGACTTTTTTGGCG
The DNA here is from genome assembly GCF_027579735.1 of Bombina bombina. Classification (NCBI taxonomy): domain Eukaryota; kingdom Metazoa; phylum Chordata; class Amphibia; order Anura; family Bombinatoridae; genus Bombina; species Bombina bombina. The sequence goes on from NC_069506.1 coordinate 204,611,438, forward strand.
CAAAAATTCTATTTCCGTTTCCTGCGTCATACGTGTCGCCGGAAGTTGCGTCATTTTTTTACGTTATTTCGCGCCAAAAATGTCGGCGTTCCGGATGTGGCGTCATTTTTGGCGCCAAAAGCATTTAGGCGCCAAATAATGTGGGCGTCTTATTTGGCGCTAAAAAAAATATGGGCGTCGCTTTTGTCTCCACATTATTTAAGTCTCATTTTTCATTGCTTCTGGTTGCTAGAAGCTTGTTCTTTGGCATTTTTTCCCATTCCTGAAACTGTCATTTAAGGAATTTGATCAATTTTGCTTTATATATATGTTGTTTTTTCTCTTACATATTGCAAGATGTCTCACGTTGCATCTGAGTCAGAAGATACTACAGGAAAATCGCGGTCTAGTGCTGAATCTACCAAAGCTAAGTGTATCTGCTGTAAACTTTTGGTAGCTATTCCTCCAGCTGTTGTTTGTATTGATTGTCATGACAAACTTGTTAAAGCAGATAATATTTCCTTTAGTAAAGTACCATTGCCTGTTGCAGTTCCTTCAACATCTAAGGTGCAGAATGTTCCTGATAATATAAGAGATTTTGTTTCTGAATACATAAAGAAGGCTATGTCTGTTATTTCTCCTTCTAGTAAACGTAAAAAATCTTTTAAAACTTCTCTCCCTACAGATGAATTTTTAAATGAACATCATCATTCTGATTCTGATGACTCCTCTAGTTCAGAGGATTCTGTCTCAGAGGTTGATGCTGATAAATCTTCATATTTATTTAAAATGGAATTTATTCGTTCTTTACTTAAAGAAGTACTAATTGCTTTAGAAATAGAGGATTCTGGTCCTCTTGATACTAATTCTAAACGTTTGGATAAGGTATTTAAAGCTCCTGTGGTTATTCCAGAAGTTTTTCCTGTTCCTAATGCTATTTCTGCAGTAATTTCCAAAGAATGGGATAAATTGGGTAATTCATTTACTCCTTCTAAACGTTTTAAGCATTTATATCCTGTGCCGTCTGACAGATTAGAATTTTGGGACAAGATCCCTAAAGTTGATGGGGCTATTTCTACCCTTGCTAAACGTACTACTATTCCTACGTCAGATGGTACTTCGTTTAAGGATCCTCTAGATAGGAAAATTGAATCCTTTCTAAGAAAAGCTTATCTGTGTTCAGGTAATCTTCTTAGACCTGCTATATCTTTGGCTGATGTTGCTGCAGCTTCAACTTTTTGGTTGGAAACTTTAGCGCAACAAGTAACACATCGTGATTCTCATGATATTATTATTCTTCTTCAGCATGCTAATAATTTTATCTGTGATGCCATTTTTTATATTATCAGAGTTGATGTCAGGTTTATGTCTCTAGCTATTTTAGCTAGAAGAGCTTTATGGCTTAAAACTTGGAATGCTGATATGGCTTCTAAATCAACTTTACTTTCCATTTCTTTCCAGGGTAACAAATTATTTGGTTCTCAGTTGGATTCCATTATTTCAACTGTTACTGGTGGGAAAGGAACTTTTTTACCACAGGATAAAAAATCTAAAGGTAAAAACAGGGCTAATAATCGTTTTAGTTCCTTTCGTTTCAACAAAGAACAAAAGCCTGATCCTTCATCCTCAGGAGCAGTTTCAGTTTGGAAACCATCTCCAGTCTGGAATAAATCCAAGCCAGCTAGAAAGGCAAAGCCTGCTTCTAAGTCCACATGAAGGTGCGGCCCTCATTCCAGCTCAGCTGGTAGGGGGCAGGTTACGTTTTTTCAAGGAAATTTGGATCAATTCTGTTCACAATCTTTGGATTCAGAGCATTGTTTCAGAAGGGTACAGAATTGGTTTCAAGATGAGACCTCCTGCAAAGAGATTTTTTCTTTCCCGTGTCCCAGTAAATCCAGTAAAAGCTCAAGCATTTCTGAAATGTGTTTCAGATCTAGAGTTGACTGGAGTAATTATGCCAGTTCCAGTTCCGGAACAGGGGATGGGGTTTTATTCAAATCTCTTCATTGTACCAAAGAAGGAGAATTCCTTCAGACCAGTTCTGGATCTAAAAATATTGAATCGTTATGTAAGGATACCAACGTTCAAGATGGTAACTGTAAGGACTATCTTGCCTTTTATTCAGCAAGGGAATTATATGTCCACAATAGATTTACAGGATGCATATCTGCATATTCCGATTCATCCAGATCATTATCAGTTCCTGAGATTCTCTTTTCTGGACAAGCATTACCAGTTTGTGGCTCTGCCGTTTGGCCTAGCTACAGCTCCAAGAATTTTTACAAAGGTTCTTGGTGCCCTTCTGTCTGTAATCAGAGAACAGGGTATTGTAGTATTTCCTTATTTGGACGATATCTTGGTACTTGCTCAGTCTTTACATTTAGCAGAATCTCATACGAATCGACTTGTGTTGTTTCTTCAAGATCATGGTTGGAGGATCAATTTACCAAAAAGTTCTTTGATTCCTCAGACAAGGGTAACCTTTCTGGGTTTCCAGATGGATTCAGTGTCCATGACTCTGTCTTTAACAGACAAGAGACTTCTAAAATTGATTGCAGCTTGTCGAAACCTTCAGTCACAATCATTCTCTTCGGTAGCCTTATGCATGGAAATTCTAGGTCTTATGACTGCTGCATCGGACGCGATCCCCTTTGCCCGTTTTCACATGCGACCTCTTCAGCTCTGTATGCTGAAGCAATGGTGCAAGGATTACACGAAGATATCTCAATCAATATCTTTAAAACCGATTGTTCGACACTCTCTAACATGGTGGACAGATCACCATTGTTTAATTCAGGGGGCTTCTTTTGTGCTTCCGACCTGGACTGTAATTTCAACAGATGCAAGTCTCACAGGTTGGGGAGCTGTGTGGGGATCTCTGACGGCACAAGGAGTTTGGGAATCTCAGGAGGTGAGATTACCGATCAATATTTTGGAACTCCGTGCAATTTTCAGAGCTCTTCAGTTTTGGCCTCTTCTGAAGAGAGAATCGTTCATTTGTTTTCAGACAGACAATGTCACAACTGTGGCATACATCAATCATCAAGGAGGGACTCACAGTCCTCTGGCTATGAAAGAAGTATCTCGAATTTTGGTTTGGGCGGAATCCAGCTCCTGTCTAATCTCTGCGGTTCATATCCCAGGTATAGACAATTGGGAAGCGGATTATCTCAGTCGCCAAACGTTGCATCCGGGCGAATGGTCTCTTCACCCAGAGGTATTTCTTCAGATTGTTCAAATGTGGGAACTTCCAGAAATAGATCTGATGGCGTCCCATCTAAACAAGAAACTTCCCAGGTATCTGTCCAGATCCCGGGATCCTCAGGCGGAGGCAGTGGATGCATTATCACTTCCTTGGAAGTATCATCCTGCCTATATCTTTCCGCCTCTAGTTCTTCTTCCAAGAGTAATCTCCAAGATTCTGAAGGAATGCTCGTTTGTTCTGCTGGTAGCTCCGGCATGGCCTCACAGGTTTTGGTATGCGGATCTTGTCCGGATGGCCTCTTGCCAACCGTGGACTCTTCCGTTAAGACCAGACCTTCTGTCACAAGGTCCTTTTTTCCATCAGGATCTGAAATCCTTAAATTTAAAGGTATGGAGATTGAACGCTTGATTCTTGGTCAAAGAGGTTTCTCTGACTCTGTGATTAATACTATGTTACAGGCTCGTAAATCTGTATCTCGAGAGATATATTATAGAGTCTGGAAGACTTATATTTCTTGGTGTCTTTCTCATCATTTGTCTTGGCATTCTTTTAGAATACCGAGAATTTTACAGTTTCTTCAGGATGGTTTAGATAAGGGTTTGTCCGCAAGTTCTTTGAAAGGACAAATCTCTGCTCTTTCTGTTCTTTTTCACAGAAAGATTGCTATTCTTCCTGATATTCATTGTTTTGTACAAGCTTTGGTTCGTATAAAACCTGTCATTAAGTCAATTTCTCCTCCTTGGAGTTTGAATTTGGTTCTGGGAGCTCTTCAAGCTCCTCCGTTTGAACCTATGCATTCATTGGACATTAAATTACTTTCTTGGAAAGTTTTGTTCCTTTTGGCCATCTCTTCTGCCAGAAGAGTTTCTGAATTATCTGCTCTTTCTTGTGAGTCTCCTTTTCTGATTTTTCATCAGGATAAGGCGGTGTTGCGAACTTCTTTTGAATTTTTACCTAAAGTTGTGAATTCCAACAACATTAGTAGAGAAATTGTGGTTCCTTCATTATGTCCTAATCCTAAGAATTCTAAGGAGAAATCGTTGCATTCTTTGGATGTTGTTAGAGCTTTGAAATATTATGTTGAAGCTACGAAATCTTTCCGTAAGACTTCTAGTCTATTTGTTATCTTTTCCGGTTCTAGAAAAGGCCAGAAAGCTTCTGCCATTTCTTTGGCATCTTGGTTGAGATCTTTAATTCATCATGCCTATGTCGAGTCGGGTAAAACTCCGCCTCAAAAGATTACAGCTCATTCTACTAGGTCAGTTTCTACTTCCTGGGCGTTTAGGAATGAAGCTTCGGTTGATCAGATTTGCAAAGCAGCAACTTGGTCCTCTTTGCATACTTTTACTAAATTCTACCATTTTGATGTGTTTTCTTCTTCTGAAGCAGTTTTTGGTAGAAAAGTACTTCAGGCAGCGGTTTCAGTTTGAATCTTCTGCTTATGTTTTCATTAAACGTTATTTTGGGTGTGGATTATTTTCAGCAGGAATTGGCTGTCTTTATTTTATCCCTCCCTCTCTAGTGACTCTTGCGTGGAAAGATCCACATCTTGGGTAGTCATTATCCCATACGTCACTAGCTCATGGACTCTTGCTAATTACATGAAAGAAAACATAATTTATGTAAGAACTTACCTGATAAATTCATTTCTTTCATATTAGCAAGAGTCCATGAGGCCCACCCTTTTTGTGGTGGTTATGATTTTTTTGTATAAAGCACAATTATTCCAATTCCTTATTTTATATGCTTTCGCACTTTTTTCTTATCACCCCACTTCTTGGCTATTCGTTAAACTGATTTGTGGGTGTGGTGAGGGGGTGTATTTATAGGCATTTTGAGGTTTGGGAAACTTTGCCCCTCCTGGTAGGAATGTATATCCCCATACGTCACTAGCTCATGGACTCTTGCTAATATGAAAGAAATGAATTTATCAGGTAAGTTCTTACATAAATTATGTTTTTTTGTTTAGTTGATTCACATTTTAGACTTTATAATGTCCTTTAAAACATCCTTGTTTTATATATGTTTTTATTGTTTTTATTCTGTTAGCGCTACACATTACATTTGCTTTACTGTTAATTTATAAATACAATACTTAACTTATTCAGTCTTTTATAACCTTAAGCCACAAGATTGTTTAGGGCTGTCTCTTCTGTTATCTGGCAGTTCTGTTTTGAGTTGATAAGGTAACACGTGTGAATTAAATATTTTACACGCTGTTAAACTAGTGTTCATAATTTTCCCATTGTAGCTCACTGACCCACTTATTTTGCCTGTGCTTGAAAGACTAGTTTAATAGCAATCAAATTGTATATATAGAATTCAAAAACTCAAAAAAAATGTATTTTTTTGAGATTTGGATAAAATGCTTTAAGTTAAAGTATTAAACAAATATGAAAGACATTTTTAATTTAAAATAAATAAATAAAATAAGTGTCATCAAGGATGATTGCATGCTTTGACATTTTTGTTTTTCTGCAAAATAAATGTTTTAAAAGTTCAAAGAACTCCTAGGGGAGACTATTTAAAAAGACCTTGTCTCCCTCATTAGTAATGCATTGATAAGAAAAAGGAGAGGATTTAGCATAGTGGGAACATAAAACACCCTATGGAGCATTACAATTAGAAAACAGAAAGGGGTCGATAATACTTGTAAGGAATCTTTCTTCATTTAAAAGCCATTTTTAAAATTCTGAAGAATTGTATATTTGATGTTAGCATTAAAAAATGGCCATACATGATATAGGATTTTGCAAAAATTAACCACAGTATTGCAGGATTCTTGTAAGACTCTTGAAGTGAAAAAACAAAATGAATGCTTACCTGATAAATTTCTTTCTTTCATTGTGGTAAGAGTCTATGATCCATTACTCCTGGGATGTAACTCTGAAGTGAAAACTGATCTGGTGGAGTGAGCTGTAATACATTTTGGGAGAGATTTAACCGCCACCAGGTAGACCTTGTGAATAGGAACTTTTACCAAGAAAATAAAGACATTTCTGAGGCCTTTTGGCCTTTAAGTGGACAAGAGAAATAAATGAACAGACTACATGTTTGTCTGAAATCCTTTGTAGCCTGTAAGTAAAATTAAAGCCATTACTACATCCAAATTATGAAAAAGTATTTTTTTTATTTTGAGGTTTAGAACAAAGAGAAGGTGTCAGTCATAAGGAATCAGTCCAGGATTTAACCCAACTGCTAGAGTGATAAGATAAACACACGCAAACACACTGAGAGGAGCCCAGGACGTGACCCACTCAGGAAAGAATAAAAGGCAATAATTATGCAGGAAAAGAAACACTGTACTCACAGGTGTTGCAGGGTCACATAGCAGTCCCTACTGAGATGAGGGGAGTACAAGGTAAAGAGACTTATGCAGGTTGAGGGTATACCGTAAGAGTGGTCAGACAATGCAGAGGTCAGTAACAATGTTGAACAGGCAGAGGATGATCCGTTAGAGTGGTCAGGCAAAGCAATGGTCAATGTCCCTTTAAGCAGGTTTAAGGATAAGGCAGCAGAGTGGTCAGGCAAAGCAATGGTCAATGTCCCTTTAAGCATGTTTAAGGATAAGGCAGCAGAGTGGTCAGGCAAAGCAATGGTCAATGTCCCTTTAAGCAGGTTTAAGGATAAGGCAGCAGAGTGGCCAGGCAAAGCAATGGTCAATGTCCCTTTAAACAGGTTTAAGGATAAGGCAGCAGAGTGGTCAGGCAAAGCAATGGTCAATGTCCCTTTAAGCAGATTTAAGGATAAGGCAGCAGAGTAGTCAGGCGAGGCAAGGGTCAATATCCAGCAGACAGGTTTTTAGGGATCAGGCTGTAGAGTAGTCAGGCAAGGGTCGATATCCAGCAGACAGGTTAAATATAGGTAGACTCACTAAGCCACAAATAGGAAAGAACACTGACAAACGGCCCCGAAGAAAACTCCTGCCGGCATTTTAAAGCCAGTGAAGAGAGGAGGCAGTGACGTATGGGGGCGTGTCCCAGGAAGACCGCGTCACGTTACTAGGCAGCATGACGTGGTAAGGACACAGAGGAGATCCAGGAGCCGCAGTGACACAGGGATGAACGGATCATGACAGAAGGAACTACAATATCTTGGTTAATATTATCAGAAGAAACAACTTTTGGCAAAAAAAATCAAACATAGTCCTCAAAATTGCCTTATCTCAGTAAAAAATAAGATAAGGAGGATCACATGAAAGAGCTGATAACTCAGAAACTCTTCTAGCTGAATACATTGCTAGAAGAAATAAAACCTTCCAAGACAGATATGTGATATCTAAGGAATTGGTTCAAAGGTACCAAATGTAGATTCCATGAAGGAGAAATTGGTTTAATAACAGGACAAATTCTAACTAAGGCATAAACAAATGTGTCTGAAGTCAGGAATTTTCTCAATCTTTTTGTGAAATAATACAGAGCTGAAATGTAACCTTTTTAAAGAGCTTGCAGATATACCCTTATCTAAGCCCTCATGTAAAAATTGAAGAATTCTAGGAATGCTAAAAGAATGCCAACTGAAGCTATTCTTCTAACACCAAATCCGAGAAACTTGCCAAATCTTGTAATATATCTTTCTAGTAACAGGCTTTCTGACCTGAATTAAAGTTTCTACAACATTATCAAAAATGCCTCTTTGCTTTAAAATTAGGCTTCCAATCTCCAAGCCGCCAAGCTAAGAGACTCGAGGTCTTGATAATAGAAAGAGGACCTTGAAAGAGCAGGTCGTGCCTCAAAGGAAGAGGCTACAGAGGACAACTGGGCATCACAATTAGATTTGCGTACCAAGTCCTGTGTGGCAACGATTGTGTCATCAAAATTACAGATGATTGTTCTTGATTGATCCAAGATATTACTCTGGGTAAAAGAACAGTTGGAGGAAAGGTGCAAGCAAGTTGACTTTGCTTTAGGATCCCTGGATCTTGTAAAATACCTGGGAAGTATGCTATTCAAACAAGAAGCCATTACGTTTATCACTAGAAAATCACAATGTTGTACAATCCAATTAAAGACATTGAGATGTAAAGACTATTCCCCTGGATGAAGAGTTTGACAATTCAGAAAATCAGTTTCTCAATTTTTTTACGAGAGACCTCCTTCATCACAAGAGAACTTTGGGTTCCCCCTTGGTGATTGACATATGTCACAGCTTTGACTTTGTTTGATTGGAAGCAAAGGAAAGTCTCTTTTTTTTATAAGAGGCCAGCTCTGGAGAGTCCTGAAGATCACACAAAGATCTAGGATGTTTATTGATAACTTTGCCTCCTAAGGAGACTAAACTCACGGTGCTCTTCTGGACCCCCATACGGCACCCCAGCCCAAGAGACCTGCCAGTTACAGATAATAGAATCTAGAAGAGGACCAAATAAAAACTTTTCTTTGAAAGAAAGAGATAAAAGTCTGGATTTAGACTCCATATCGACAGACTAAGATTTAGGCCACAAGGCTCTGTTAAAGGGAAACAAATCCAATTTGTTTCTTTCATGATTCAAATAGAGCATGCAAATTTAAGCAACTTTCTCTTGTTATCTTTATTTGAAAACGCAGGAATGTAACCATAGGAGCCGGCCCATTTTTAGTTCAGCGCCTGGGTAGCGCTCGCTGATTGGTGGCTAAATGTAGCTACCAATCAGCAAGCGCTACCCCGATGCTGAACCAAAAATGGGCCGGCTCATATGCTTACATTGCTGCTTATTCCAAAAAAGATAGCAAGAGAATGAAGAATAATTTATAATAGGAGTAAATTAGAAAGTTACTTAAAATTACATGCTCTATCTGAATCATGAAAGAACAATTTGGGGTTGTGTCCCTTTAAGATTGATAATGCCACATTTTTTGTATTGATCTTAATAATGTCTACAATAGCATTGCAGACATAGGCATTGGCTAGCTTAATCATCCTCAGTTTAATGTGAACTTCTTCTAGAGAATCATCAGAAATTTGATCAGATAAACTAAAACACCAGAAAGTAGAAGCTGCAGCTTTACAAGCTATACTGAAAACAAAAACCTGCTTGATGAAAAGATTTTCTGTGAAAAGACTCCAATTTTCTATCTATAGTGTCTTTAAAGGAACTACTTCCAAAGGGATAGTAGTGTGCCTCGCCAATTTGGATATTCCCAAAGTTAAAGGATACGTCATCTTGAAAGCAGAAGATGGGTTAAAAGTAACCTGATTTTGACCACTCTTTGGTTATCATCTCAGAAACTGTATCTGGGTTTGGAAAAACCATTAGGGGGTTAACCTTTGCACCACTACATGCTTGTATTTTTAATCCGTACTAATAAATACTGTTTTAAGCCCTTCACCTCTTGAGTGCTCGGCTTTTTGTTCTATTACTGGAAAAACCATTGTGGATTTCACAAAAGGTTTAAAAATTATGTCCAATTGTTTAACAGATTTATCTTCAGAAGGCTTAACGCTCACTTTCCAGCCGCGACTTTTCCATACCGCAGATCCCCTGACGCCAATTGAGTATCCTATCTTTTAAATGGGATCTTCCGAATGCTGGTATTTAGAGTCTTGGCTGAAGTGAGCAGTAGACCCTCTAACGACAAAACTCCAGCCGCAGAAAAAAGTCAGGAGTTAAGAGCTTTCTGGGCTAACTCCGGTTCATAAAGCTCTTAACTACTGTGCTCTGAAGTACACTAACACCCATAAACTACCTATGCACCCCTAAACCGAGGTCCCCCCACATCGCCGCCACTCTAATAAATTGTTTTAACCCCTAATCTGCCGACCGCACACCGCCACAACCTACATTATCCCTATGAACCCCTAATCTGCTGCCCCTAACATCGCCGACACCTACATTATATTTATTAACCCCTAATCTGCCCCCCCAATGTCGCCGCTACCTAACTACACTTATTAACCCCTAATCTGCCGACCGGACCTCCCGCCACTATAATAAATTTATTAACTCCTAAACCGCCGCACTCCCGTCTCGCAACCCCTATAATAAATGTTATTAACCCCTAATCTGCCCTCCCTAACATCTTTGACACCTAACTTCAAGTATTAACCCCTAATCTGCCGACCAGACCTCGCCGCTACTCTAATAAAGGTATTAACCCCAAAAGCTAAGTCTAACCCTAACATCCCCCTAAGTTAAATAAAATTTTAAATCTAACGAAATAAATTATTTCTTATAAAATAAATTAATCCTATTTAAAGCTAAATACTTGCCTGTAAAATAAACCCTAATATAGCTACAATATAACGAATAATTATATTGTAGCTATTTTAGCATTTATATTTATTTTACAGGCATCTTTGTTATTTACTATTTAATAGCTACCTAGTTAAAATAATTACAAAATTACACTACACTATCAATAAATTAATTAACTAAACTACCTACAATTACCTACAATTAAATCAACTAAACTAAATTACAAAAAATAAAAAAAGATTACAAGAATTTTAAACTAATTACACTTACTCTAAGCCCCCTAAAAAAATAACAAAGCCCCCCAAAATAAAAAAATGCCCTACACTATTCTAAAATAAAAAGTTAACAGCTTTATTACCTTACCCTTAAGCCTTAAAAGGGCTTTTTGCGGGTCATGCCCAAAGAAATTAGCTCTTTTGCCTTTAAAAAAAACATACAATACCCCCCCAACATTATAACCCACCCAAACCCCCCTTAAAAAACCTAACACTAAGCCCCTGAAGATATCCCTACCTTGTATTCACCCAGCCGGGTATCACCGATCCGTCCAAAAGAGGGTCCGAAGTCTTCATCCTATCCGGCAAGAAGATGTCCTCCAGAGGGTCCGAAGTCTTCATCCTATCCGGCAAGAAGAGGTCCTCCAGAGGGTCCAAAGTCTTCATCCAGGCGGCATCTTCTATCTTCTTCCATCCGGAGCGGAGCGGGTCCATCTTGAAGCAGCCGGCGCAGATCCATCCTCTTCTAACGACGTCCTAAGTCCGAATGAAGGTTCCTTTAAATGACGTCATCCAAGATGGCGTCCCTCGAATTCTGATTGGCTGATAGGATTCTATCAGCCAATCAGAATTAAGGTAGGAAAAATCTGATTGGCTGATTGAATCAGCGAATCAGATTCAAGTTCAATCGGATTGGCTGATCCAATCAGCCAATCAGATTGAGCTTGCATTCTATTGGCTGTTCCAGATGCCGCCTGGATGAAGACTTTGGACCCTCTGGAGGACCTCTTCTTGCCGGATAGGATGAAGACTTCGGACCCTCGTGAGGACATCTTCTTGCCGGATAGGATGAAGACTTCGGACCCTCTTCTGGACGGATCGGTGATACCCGGCTGGGTGAATACAAGGTAGGGAGATCTTCAGGGGCTTAGTGTTAGGTTTTCTAAGGGGGGTTTGGGTGGGTTAGATTAGGGGTATATGGGAGGGGGGTTGTAATGTTGGGGGGGGTATTGTATGTTTTTTTTAAAGGCAAAAGAGCTGATTTCTTTGGGGCATGCCCCGCAAAAAGCCCTTTTAAGGGCTGGTAAGGTAATAAAGCTGTTAACTTTTAATTTTAGAATAGGGTAGGGCATTTTTTTATTTTGGGGGCTTTGTTATTTTTTTAGGGGGCTTAGAGTAGGTGTAATTAGTTTAAAATTCTTGTAATCTTTTTTTATTTTTTTGTAATTTAGTGTTTTTTTTTTTTGTAGTTTAGTTGATTTAATTGTAGGTAATTGTAGGTAGTTTAGTTAATTAATTTATTGATAGTGTAGTGTTAGGTTTAATTGTAACTTAGGTTAGGATTTATTTTACAGGTAATTTTGTAATTATTTTAACTAGGTAGCTATTAAATAGTAAATAACTATTTAATAGCTATTGTACCTGGTTAAAATAAATACAAAGTTGCCTATAAAATAAATATAAATGCTAAAATAGCTACAATATAATTATTCGTTATATTGTAGCTATATTAGGGTTTATTTTACAGGTAAGTATTTAGCTTTAAATAGGATTAATTTATTTAATAAGAAATAATTTATTTTGTTAGATTTAAATTATATTTAACTTAGCGGGGTGTTAGGGTTAGGGTTAGACTTAGCTTTAGGGGTTAATACATTTATTAGAGTAGCAGCGAGGTCCGGTCGGCAGATTAGGGGTTAATACTTGAAGTCAGGTGTCAAAACTGTTAGGGAGGGCAGATTAGGGGTTAATACAATTTATTATAGGGGTTGCGAGACGGGAGTGCAGTGATTTAGGAGTTAATAAATTTATTATAGGTGTGGCGAGGTCCGGTCAGCAGATTAGGGGTTAATAAGTGTAGGTAGGTAGCGGCGACGTTGGGGGGGCAGATTAGGCGTTAATAAATATAATATAGGGGTCGACGGTGTTAGGGGCAGCAGATTAGGGGTTCATAGGTATAACGTAGGTTGCGGCGGTGTCCGGAGCGGCAGATTAGGGGTTAATAATATAATGCAGGGGTCAGCGATAGCAGGGGCGGCAGATTAGGGGTTAATAAGTGTAAGGTTAGGGGTGTTTAGACTCAGGGTTCATGTTAGGGTTTTAGGTGCAGACTTAGGAAGTGTTTCCCCATAGGAAACAATGGGGCTGCGTTAGGAGCTGAACGCTGCTTTTTTGCAGGTGTTAGTTTTTTTTCAGCTCAAACTGCCCCATTGTTTCCTATGGGGGAATCGTGCACGAGCACGTTTTTCAAGCTGGCCGCTACCGTAAGCAACGTTGGTATTTAGAGTTGAAGTGGCGGAAAATTATGCTCTACGCTCCCTTTTTGGAGCCTAACGCAGCCCTTCAGAGAACTCTAAATACCAGCGTTATTTAAAAGGTGCGGGGGGGAAAAAAACGCGTAGCTAACGCACCCCTTTGGACGCAAAACTCTAAAGCTAGATGAATTTGTCTTCATTCTCTTGCTATCTTTATTTGAAAAAAGATGGCATCTAAACTTTTTTTTGGTTCAGACCTCTGCATAGCATGTTTTTATTGGTGGATGAATTTAACCACCAATCAGCAAGGACAACCCAGGTTGTTCACCAAAAATGGACCGGCATCTAAACTTACATTCTTGCATTTGAAATAAAGATACCAAGAGAATAAAGAAAATTTGATAATAGGAGTAAATTAGAAAGTTGCTTAAAATTTCATGCTCTATCTGAATCACGAAAGAAAAAATTTGGGTTCAGTGTCCCTTTAATGCTCTCTGTCTCATGTCTAGATGAAGTGAAAAAGATACAAGTCTAGAGTAAAAGTGGTATCATACACAATGTCTGAAAATAAAAAGTATGTGTCCTCAAGGTTATGATGTAACATAACATATGTACATACTAATAGCCCGAGTGCAGTGTTTATATCAATATACTTACCTGAATTGCACTCAGCCTACTGTGCTTTCCCCCTGCATAAATGACAGGTTCCAGTAGAAGCTGAGCACTTTACAGCAGAGGATCACATTGTGGAGTATACTGATTAACCAACAGGAGGAGGCTAAGGGACCGGTCCCCGTGGCACGTGCAGCAGACTTGTGATCAACTCCTACACTGGGGGTAATTATTTTAATTACCCTATATTCCAGCTCCCCCCTGTCACTCCGTAGCAGCTCTCTGCAGGGGAGAAATTGGGCCTTACAGCAGTCTAAGGACCCCTCTCATCAAATAATCCAGAGCACCTCAATTCATCACCTACTTCCTAGGATGCAAAGATTAAACTTTCATAGCAGTGAGGTGGGAGGGATGAAGTGCTCATGGACGTTTTGGGAATCTTTGCCTCCTGTAGTGGACAAAAGTTGAATCCCAGGAGTAAGGGATCATGGACTCTTACAACCTTATTAAAGAAATGTTCTTGATAAATCCTTAAAGGGATATAAAGGTCAATGGGTGCATTCAGTGTTAAATAAAAGCATTCTTGCAATATACTTCTTTTTAGCAAAAATACTTCTAATGAAAGTTATTACTGTTTCAGTGAGCATCAGGATTCAGACAAAGGCCTCTAGTTATGAAGGTCTGGCGGACCTGATCCGACACTGCGGATCAGGTCCGCCAGACCTCGCTAAATATGGCGAGCAATACGCTCGCCATATTCAGCATTGAACAATCAGCTCACAAGAGCTGCTGGTGCAACGCCGTCCCCTGCAGACTCGCGGCCAATCGGCCACCAGCAGGGGGTGTCAATCAACCCGATCGTACTCGATTGGGTTGATTTCCGGCGATGTCTGTCCACCTGCTCAGAGCAGGCGGACAGGTTATGGAGCAGCGGTCTTTGTGACCGCTGCTTTATAACTGCTGTTTCTGGCGAGTCTGAAGACTCGCCAGAAACAGGGGCCCACAAGCTCACTACGGAGCTTGTTACATAGAGCCCCATGCCTGCTCAAGAGCTGATGGTGGTAGATAATAGAAGTAAATTTGAAGGAGTTTAAATTGGTATGCTCTACCAGAAACATGAGTTTAATTTGACATTACTGTCTCTTTTAAATTCAGCAGTAATGTACTACTAGAACCTAGCTGAACATATCTGGTGAGCCAATGACAAGAGGTATTTTTGAGTAGTCACCATTTGACTAGCTAGCTCCTAGTAGTGCATTGTTTCTCCTTAACCTGCCTAAGTATGTTTTTCAACAAAAGGCAATAAGAGAACAAAGTAAATTTGATAGACGCAAATTGAAAAGTCTCTTAAATTTGCATATTCTATCTGAATCATGAAAGTTATTTTTTTAATTTCATGTCTCTTTAGCAGTTAATAGAGGTGCTACATTAACTTGAATACACCACTTCAGTTCCCTTTAGGGATGATTGGCTACATCACTATGGCCCCATAGGAAAACAAATGGGAATTGACAAACATCCAGTACCAGAATATACTCCATTTAAAATTAAATTATGCAAAAACAAAAACTCCATTATTTAAGAGATAGTCTACTCCAGAATTTGGCCGTTTGCAGGAGCACGATAATTTAGCGCTCCACTTGTAATCTAGCCCATAATTGGCAAATACAAACACACACACACACATATATATATATATATATATACATATATATACAGTATATATAAATTATATAAATATATATATATATATTTACACACCCACATGTCAAATATCATAGTTTGATGCAACAGGTTTGAATGTAGAACTGTCTAAAACGCTTATACTTCGATATGGTAAGGCATTGGCACTCTACAACTAACTGATAATAATAATGTTTTTTTTTTTTGTTTTGTTTTTTTACCAATTTAGTATAACCTAAAAGTTAATAAATTAATTTACTTAAACAGACAAATTTCAGCCATTCAATAGATAAAAGTATGAAAACATTTCCTGAAACATGAATGCAGTTATACTTAAAAACAATAGTGTTCTAAGGATTTTGTAAAAACTTTTTTTGGTAAGATTTCTTTTGTAGATACAATAAAAAGGCAGGGACATTGTTTCAGGTACTTTATGTAGCTGTGTTTTGTCATATGAGTAGAATAAACACTTAGGGGCCAATTTAAGAAAGTGCGTGCGGACATGATACGATGTAGCGTATCATGTCTGCCGCACATTGATAAATGCCGACAACATACGCTGTTGGCATTTATCATTGCACAAGCAATTCTTGTGATCTGCTTGTGCAATTCCGCCCCCTGCAGATTTGCGGCCAATCAGCCGCTAGCAGGGGGTGTCAATCAGCCCGATCGTATAGGATCGGGCGGATTGATGTCCGCAGCCTCAGAGCAGGCGGGCCGGTTAAGGAGCAGCGGTCTTCACTGCTTCATAACTGCTGTTTCTGGCGAGCCCCATAGCTAGATTTTTCCTATAAAATAAAATGAATGAATAAAAGTACTTTGATTAAAAGGATATTCCAGCCAAAATTTTAAAACACATGGGTGCATTTCAGTATTTAACAGAAGCAATTTTGTAATATACATGCATTAGCAAAAATGCTTCTAATAAAAGCTATAGCTGTTTCAAAAGTGTATTTTAGTATGCAACGTGCACCATAAAGCACTTACTCAGAGAGCCTAAGGTGCTTGTACTATCTGGTAATGACTCAATTTGTTAATGACTGACATGATACAAACCCCACTGATGATCTGAGCAGCTGCATTATTTAAAATGTAAGTGCAATGACAATATCTAGTTATGCTTCACATGCACGTGCAGAGAAAAATGTTAACACTAAAACAGTGATAACTTTTACTAGAAGCATTTTTGCCAATACTTGTATATTGCAAATATGTTTCTATTCAAAGATGTAATAAATCTAAGTCCATTTAATTTTTGACTGGAATGTCCCTTTAAGTGTATTTATAAGAACAAATGATTATCTTCCTCTGATCTTCTTCTTTTCCTCAGTGTTTTATTTATTTATCTTTCCCTTGGTATCTCACTTAGCTGCTGTGGCTCAAGTTGCTGTCTATAACTCATAACATTTACCACTTCCAACACAGTTTACCTTGCAGTACCTGTATGTTGCACACAGTGTGATGTTCTCACTGCAATCTGATTAGGCAAATGTTCTGTACATGTAGGAGATGACCCAAGACGAGGTGTTAACGGCAAACCCAAAGCATTATCTGATCGGTTGTGCATCCGGTGACCTTATGGAGACACAGACCAATCAGATCATGCATTAATGCCTCTCATTGCGTTACTTCTGTTTGGGGATTTAGGTACTGTCAAAAAATGACACCCGGTCTGATTTTGTCTCTCCCCATATGTGCACATACATCTCAGCCCTGTGTACCTTTTTCCGTGGTGTGACTATAAAAAATTGTTAGATGCATTTTTGGTTTCCAAAATAGGTGTCCTGAACTTGAGTTTACTAATTTGAATAGCTTTCATTTGAAAAAAAATTACAATATTCTATATAAGGGTACGTATTTGAGTGATGGGAGTTACATTCTGACATAAATACAGAACGGAATGCAAGTCCCATCAGTTTACTGTATAGTAGGGATGCCTGTGAGTGATAGTAGTTGCAGTGTGGCTTATCTGTATGCCACAATGCAAACTCATTCAATCACATACATGTGTGCTGGTGTAGGTGCATTCTTTGAGTGATGGAAGTTGCATTGTGGCTTATCTGGTATGCCACAATGCAACCCCATTCAGTCCCATACATGTAACATGCATGTTTGATGTTTAATCGCTCCTATACATGTTACATGTGCCGGTAAAGGGGCTGTATTGGAGTGATGGGAGTTGCATTGCGCCTTAGTTGTACACCACAATGCAACTCCATTCACTCGCACACATGTAACATGTACAGTATGTGTGGTGTATAATGCCTCACATACATGTATGTGTACTGTGTAAGGGGGGTGTCTGGGAGTGATAGGGGTTGCAGTGTGGCTTATATCTATGCCACAATGGAACCTCATTCACTCAAATATGAAATATCTATATAGGGTACAAGCACTCCGCAAATCTCACAGAACAATCAGGTCATACATAGGAGATAGGGGATAATGCATGATCTGATTGGCATGTGTCTCCGTCAGGTCCCGGATGCACAACCAATTGGATAATGCATTGAGTTTGCCTCTAGCTCCTTGTGACCCAGACGGCAGTCACAAGTAGAGAAGTAAGGAAGTTTGTCCGGCGTCTCAAGCAACCATTTCTCCCCCAAGCCGGTCGAACCGGAAGTGTAACGTAGCTGTGTGACCTGTTATCCCGGAGTGCCGTAGCCAATAGAGGAGAATCAGTCCTCAGTAATACAAGTGTGTTAGAGAGAAAGCAGGCACTGCGTACACAGTTTAATGCAAAAAAAAAGTCCCAATATTTATTGGAAAAATACAGTAAATACCAATCCAACAAGAGGTGGGTAATGCTTCAAAGCAACTCCAAGACAGACATAGAGTGGACAGAGGCAGGGATTTGACGCGTTTCGCGCCCCCTACAGGCGTTTACTCACAGTCACAAGTTCCCACTCTGAAAAAGGACAGTGTCAATTCTCTGGGTAGGAACTAGTTGCTCATCTAAAGAAATTGCTGCATTCAGTAAATAATATATATTCATTTATACAGCACATTTTATTTGGATTGATTTTATATATATATATATATATATATTTATATATAGGGTTATCATATGTGTGCTAAACTTATGTGCTGCATAATAAATATATATTTATTGAATACAGCACATCATTTTAACAAGTTTACTTTAGCACATATGAGCAGTTACAACACATATACACCTAGATTACGAGTTCTGCGTTATGGCTGTGCGCAAATAGTGCATGCGTAATGTTTATTGCGCACTCTTCGTAACATAGGTATTACAAGTCTGAAAAGAATGTCATTACGCATCGCGTTAACACGAATACCGCGTTTATTTCACTTTCGTAATCACGGCCGTGTAATGGATTTCCCCCATAGAGATTAATGGAAACAGAAAAATAAACAGATTTTTCATCTAACACTCAATATCGCGAGAACTACACATTGCTCTGTCACATTACACATACAACTTTTTTTTTAAACAGCTTTATTTAGAAATAACATAATATACAAAAGTTGGAAGTCGCAGCTACCCTTTTTGTTCATAAGCCAGTTCCGTTTCTTTCAACCTTTCTGTTTTCCCAATTTTAAACACCAAAACATAGTTGACAAATGAAATATATAAAACGCCATAATTAACTCTACTACTAAATATCCAGTATTCATAGGAAACTTATTCTTCCTTTATTCCCCTTCCTCCCTCTTATCTATTTATCAAATACATCTAACTACATTTCAGAATTAACAAGTAAGTTAAATTGAAAATAAATAAATAATCAACGATATACAGTACATATAAATGACTGATCAGCCCTACAGATACAACTTAATAGACACAAATAATAATCATGTCAAATGTACAAACAACAATCGCTCACACAACCTAGCAGATTCGTATTCAACAATCACAATTATTTACAACAAATACTACATAGCATTTACACAAAACGAGGATTCAACAAATACATTTGGATCTGCATCACGGGACAAAAGAACAAGAAAAACAAATTACACACTTATACACAAACCAAACATTCACATTGGCGATTAGGAAAGATTTCACAAAAATAAAGATTTAGAACAGTTAACAAATACGATACGATCAAAAATTATAATTTTGATTTTGCAATACTACATTTTTTATAATGTTAAGCAAACGATCACTATGACATCATCGAAATTATACACATTCCTAAAAAACATATCTGGATTTAGAAACTCAATATGAACATGCGCAAATTCAAACAACTACTCCACATTGCACACATACAAATCTTCACAACAGCACACCTGGACCTCATTTACTTTGCAAACCGGTACATCATTAACCATTTACATAGGGTATATAAGTACGCTATAAACATGGCTTCCTTGACTGTATTGCTTTCTTGAGACAGGTCTAGGCATTGGAGGTTAGAGATAGTGAGAGGGAGATAGTGAGAGAGAGAGAGATAGTGAGAGTTTGTGTACGAATCTGTCTGGGTGAGTGTGCGAGTGCTACTTTGTTTTTAATTCCTTACACATAGTTAAACATATTTACTTTAATTTACATGCAAACACATTCAATACATACATACACAAAGCAGTAATACTACATACACTCCATACCCCATTCCCTTTAAACCTATACCCATCCCATATTTATATTTTGTTATTTTTAGACAAACTTATTGTTTACACACCCTCATTTAGTCCTTTTTTATACGTTTGTCTGTTTATTATTACCCCTTACCCTATTTTCTAAAACCCATTTACACTTTGAGCACTTTTTACTTTTATTTCATTATTTTGACTCCCTTTAATTTGTGCACTTTTACCTTCTGAAAAGGTATGGCGGGAAGGAGGAGTAGGGAAGAGATTAGGGAGTAGATTAGGTAGCAGATTAGGAACGAGATGAGGAGGTTAGGGAGGAGAGTGAGAGAGGAAGGGGGAGAGTAATTAGAGAGGAAGGGGGAGAGGTCAGGGTGGGTGGGCCAAGCCACATTGTTGAAGACAAACAGGTGGCTGGGCCCAGTGGGACAAGGCAGGAGCACAGAGAGGGAGCGCAATACAGTCTGGAGAACAGAGGCTCACATCACAGGGGAAGCCCAGGCAGAGAGTAAATGTATACCAGGGAGGAGAAGGAGACCCTTATAATGGCCTATGGAGAGGGCTAGGAGGCTGCAGGCACCGCAGGCCACCCCTGCAACGAAGAAAAGGTTGTGGGAGGAGATTAGGGATGCTGACAGTGCAGTGGGAGAGTTCAGGAGGGACTTAGAAAAAAATGTTGAGGGAGAGGCAAGCGAATACCGGGACCGGTGGTGGCCCTGAGCAGACATTCGTCTACAGCCGCTGGGAGGAAATGCTGCATCCCAACATCTCCGAGGTGGCCCTAGTAGGGATCGAAGGAGGGATCGATACCAGTAACCTGCACTTCTCATCTTCTGGTAAGGACATTTACTAATCTCTTTTCATCCACCTCATAACTAATTTACTTTCTTTCATGTAATTAACAAGAGTCCATGAGCTAGTGACGTATGGGATATACATTCCTACCAGGAGGGGCAAAGTTTCCCAAACCTTAAAATGCCTATAAATACACCCCTCACCACACCCACAAATCAGTTTTACAAACTTTGCCTCCAAGGGAGGTGGTGAAGTAAGTTTGTGCTAGATTCTACGTTGATATGCGCTCCGCAGCAAGTTGGAGCCCGGTTTTCCTCTCAGCGTGCAGTGAATGTCAGAGGGATGTGAGGAGAGTATTGCCTATTGAATGCAGTGATCTCCTTCTACGGGGTCTATTTCATAAGGTTCTCTGTTATCGGTCGTAGAGATTCATCTCTTACCTCCCTTTTCAGATCGACGATATACTCTTATATTTACCATTTCCTCTACTGATTCTCGTTTCAGTACTGGTTTGGCTTTCTACAAACATGTAGATGAGTGTCCTGGGGTAAGTAAGTCTTATTTTCTGTGACACTCTAAGCTATGGTTGGGCACTTTATTTATAAAGTTCTAAATATATGTATTCAAACATTTATTTGCCTTGACTCAGAATGTTCAACTTTCCTTATTTCCAGACAGTCAGTTTCATATTTGGGATTATGCTTTAAATTATCATATTTTGTCTTACCTCAAAAATTTGACTTTTTTCCCTGTGGGCTGTTAGGCTCGCGGGGGCTGAAAATGCTTCATTTTATTGCGTCATTTTTGGCGCGGATTTTTTTGGCGCAAAAATTCATTCCGTTTCCGGCGTCATACGTGTCGCCGGAAGTTGCGTCATTTTTTGACGTTATTTTGCGCCAAAAATGTCGGCGTTCCGGATGTGGCGTCATTTTTGGCGCCAAAAGCATTTAGGCGCCAAATAATGTGGGCGTCTTATTTGGCGCCAAAAAATATGGGCGTCGCTTTTGTCTCCACATTATTTCAGTCTCATTTTCATTTGCTTCTGGTTGCTAGAAGCTTGATGTTTGGCATTTTTTTTCCCATTCCTGAAACTGTCTTATAAGGAATTTGATTTATTTTGCTTTATATGTTGTTTTTTCTCTTACATATTGCAAGATGTCTCACGTTGCATCTGAGCCAGAAGATACTACAGGAAAACCACTGCCTGCTGGATCTACCAAAGCTAAGTGTATCTGCTGTAAACTTTTGGTAGCTATTTCTCCAGCTGTTGTTTGTATTAATTGTCATGACAAACTTGTTAAAGCAGATAATATTTCCTTTAGTGATGTACCATTGCCTGTTGCAGTTCCCTCAACATCTAAGGTGCAGAATGTTCCTGATAACATAAGAGATTTTGTTTCTGAATCCATAAAGAAGGCTTTGTCTGTTATTTCTCCTTCTAGTAAACGTAAAAAGTCTTTTAAATCTTCTCTCTCTACAGATGAATTTTTAAATGAACACCATCATTCTGATTCTTTGGACTCTTCTAGTTCAGAGGATTCTGTCTCAGAGATTGATGCTGATAAATCTTCATATTTATTTAAGATGGAATTTATTCGCTCTTTACTTAAAGAAGTACTAATTGCTTTAGAAATAGAGGATTCTAGTCCTCTTGATACTAATTCTATACGTTTGGATAAGGTTTTTAAAGCTCCTGCGGTTATTCCAGAAGTCTTTCCTGTTCCTAATGCTATTTCTGCAGTAATTGCTAAGGAATGGGATAAATTGGGTAATTCATTTACTCCTTCTAAACGTTTTAAGCAATTATATCCTGTTCCGCCTGACAGGTTAGAATTTTGGGACAAAATCCCTAAAGTTGATGGGGCTATTTCTACCCTTGCTAAACGTACTACCATTCCTACGTCAGATGGTACCTCGTTTAAGGATCCTTTAGATAGAAAAATTGAATCTTTTCTAAGAAAAGCTTATCTATGTTCAGGTAATCTTCTTAGACCTGCTATATCATTGGCTGATGTTGCTGCAGCTTCAACTTTTTGGTTGGAAACTCTAGCGCAACAAGTAACAAATCGTGATTCTCATGATATTATTATTCTTCTCCAGCATGCTAATAATTTCATCTGTGATGCCATTTTTGATATTATTAGAGTTGATGTTAGATTTATGTCTCTGGCTATCTTAGCCAGAAGAGCTTTATGGCTTAAGACTTGGAATGCTGATATGGCTTCTAAATCAACTCTACTTTCCATTTCTTTCCAGGGAAACAAATTATTTGGTTCTCAGTTGGATTCTATTATTTCAACTGTTACTGGTGGGAAAGGAACTTTTTTACCACAGGATAAAAAATCTAAAGGTAAAAACAGGGCTAACAATCGTTTTCGTTCCTTTCGTTTCAACAAAGAACAAAAGCCTGATCCTTCGTCCTCAGGAGCAGTTTCAGTTTGGAAACCATCTCCAGTCTGGAATAAATCCAAGCCTGCTAGAAAGGCAAAGCCTGCTTCTAAGTTCACATGAAGGTACGGCCCTCATTCCAGTTCAGCTGGTAGGGGGCAGGTTACGTTTTTTCAAAGAAATTTGGATCAAATCTGTTCACAATCTTTGGATTCAGAACATTGTTTCAGAAGGGTACAGAATTGGTTTCAAGATGAGACCTCCTGCAAAGAGATTTTTTCTTTCCCATGTCCCAGTAAATCCAGTGAAAGCTCAAGCATTTCTGAATTGTGTTTCAGATCTAGAGTTGGCTGGAGTAATTATGCCAGTTCCAGTTCCGGAACAGGGGATGGGGTTTTATTCAAATCTCTTCATTGTACCAAAGAAGGAGAATTCCTTCAGACCAGTTCTGGATCTAAAATTATTGAATCGTTATGTAAGGATACCAACGTTCAAGATGGTAACTGTAAGGACTATATTGCCTTTTGTTCAGCAAGGGAATTATATGTCCACAATAGATTTACAGGATGCATATCTGCATATTCCGATTCATCCAGATCATTATCAGTTCCTGAGATTCTCTTTTCTAGACAAGCATTACCAATTTGTGGCTCTACCGTTTGGCCTTGCTACAGCTCCAAGAATTTTCACAAAGATTCTCGGTGCCCTTCTGTCTGTAATCAGAGAACAGGGTATTGTGGTATTTCCTTATTTGGACGATATCTTGGTACTTGCTCCGTCTTTACATTTAGCAGAGTCTCATACGAATCGACTTGTGTTGTTTCTTCAAGATCATGGTTGGAGGATCAATTTACCAAAAAGTTCTTTGATTCCTCAAACAAGGGTAACCTTTCTGGGTTTCCAGATAGATTCAGTGTCCATGACTCTGTCTTTAACAGACAAGAGACGTCTAAAATTGATTACAGCTTGTCGAAACCTTCAGTCACAATCATTCCCTTCGGTAGCCTTATGCATGGAAATTCTAGGTCTTATGACTGCTGCATCGGACGCGATCCCCTTTGCTCGTTTTCACATGCGACCTCTTCAGCTCTGTATGCTGAACCAATGGTGCAGGGATTACACGAAGATATCTCAATTAATATCTTTAAAACCGATTGTTCGACACTCTCTAACGTGGTGGACAAATCACCATCGTTTAATTCAGGGGGCTTCTTTTGTTCTTCCGACCTGGACTGTAATTTCAACAGATGCAAGTCTCACAGGTTGGGGAGCTGTGTGGGGATCTCTGACGGCACAAGGAGTTTGGGAATCTCAGGAGGTGAGATTACCGATCAATATTTTGGAACTCCGTGCAATTTTCAGAGCTCTTCAGTTTTGGCCTCTTCTGAAGAGAGAATCGTTCATTTGTTTTCAGACAGACAATGTCACAACTGTGGCATACATCAATCATCAAGGAGGGACTCACAGTCCTCTGGCTATGAAAGAAGTATCTCGAATTTTGGTTTGGGCGGAATCCAGCTCCTGTCTAATCTCTGCGGTTCATATCCCAGGTGTAGACAATTGGGAAGCGGATTATCTCAGTCGCCAAACGTTGCATCCGGGCGAATGGTCTCTTCACCCAGAGGTATTTCTTCAGATTGTTCAATTGTGGGGGCTCCCAGAGATAGATCTGATGGCCTCTCATCTAAACAAGAAACTTCCCAGGTATCTGTCCAGATCCCGGGATCCTCAGGCGGAGGCAGTGGATGCATTATCACTTCCTTGGAAGTATCATCCTGCCTATATCTTTCCGCCTCTAGTTCTTCTTCCAAGAGTAATCTCCAAGATTCTGAGGGAATGCTCGTTTGTTCTGCTAATAGCTCCGGCATGGCCTCACAGGTTTTGGTATGCGGATCTTGTCCGGATGGCATCTTGCCAGCCATGGACTCTTCCGTTAAGACCAGACCTTCTGTCACAAGGTCCTTTTTTCCATCCGGATCTGAAATCCTTAAATTTAAAGGTATGGAGATTGAACGCTTGATTCTTGGTCATAGAGGTTTCTCTGACTCCGTGATTAATACTATGTTACAGGCTCGTAAATCTGTATCTCGAGAGATATATTATAGAGTCTGGAAGACTTATATTTCATGGTGTCTTTCTCATCATTTTTCTTGGCATTCTTTTAGAATACCGAGAATTTTACAATTTCTTCAGGATGGTTTGGATAAGGGTTTGTCCGCAAGTTCTTTGAAAGGACAAATCTCTGCTCTTTCTGTTCTTTTTCACAGAAAGATTGCTATTCTTCCTGATATTCATTGTTTTGTACAAGCTTTGGTTCGTATAAAACCTGTCATTAAGTCAATTTCTCCTCCTTGGAGTTTGAATTTGGTTCTGGGAGCTCTTCAAGCTCCTCCGTTTGAACCTATGCATTCATTGGACATTAAATTACTTTCTTGGAAAGTTTTGTTCCTTTTGGCCATCTCTTCTGCTAGAAGAGTTTCTGAATTATCTGCTCTTTCGTGTGAGTCTCCTTTTCTGATTTTTCATCAGGATAAGGCGGTGTTGCGAACTTCTTTTGAATTTTTACCTAAAGTTGTGAATTCCAACAACATTAGTAGAGAAATTGTGGTTCCTTCATTATGTCCTAATCCTAAGAATTCTAAGGAGAAATCATTGCATTCTTTGGATGTTGTTAGAGCTTTGAAATATTATGTTGAAGCTACGAAATCTTTCCGTAAGACTTCTAGTCTATTTGTTATCTTTTCCGGTTCTAGGAAAGGCCAGAAAGCTTCTGCCATTTCTTTGGCATCTTGGTTGAAATCTTTAATTCATCTTGCCTATGTTGAGTCGGGTAAAACTCCGCCTCAAAGAATTACAGCTCATTCTACTAGGTCAGTATCTACTTCCTGGGCGTTTAGGAATGAAGCTTCGGTTGACCAGATCTGCAAAGCAGCAACTTGGTCTTCTTTGCATACTTTTACTAAATTCTACCATTTTGATGTATTTTCTTCTTCTGAAGCAGTTTTTGGTAGAAAAGTTCTTCAGGCAGCGGTTTCAGTTTGAATCTTCTGCTTATGTTTTTTGTTAAACTTTATTTTGGGTGTGGATTATTTTCAGCAGGAATTGGCTGTCTTTATTTTATCCCTCCCTCTCTAGTGACTCTTGTGTGGAAAGATCCACATCTTGGGTAGTCATTATCCCATACGTCACTAGCTCATGGACTCTTGTTAATTACATGAAAGAAAACATAATTTATGTAAGAACTTACCTGATAAATTCATTTCTTTCATATTAACAAGAGTCCATGAGGCCCACCCTTTTTTGTGGTGGTTATGATTTTTTTGTATAAAGCACAATTATTCCAATTCCTTATTTTATATGCTTCGCACTTTTTCTTATCACCCCACTTCTTGGCTATTCGTTAAACTGATTTGTGGGTGTGGTGAGGGGTGTATTTATAGGCATTTTAAGGTTTGGGAAACTTTGCCCCTCCTGGTAGGAATGTATATCCCATACGTCACTAGCTCATGGACTCTTGTTAATATGAAAGAAATGAATTTATCAGGTAAGTTCTTACATAAATTATGTTTTTTAAATAAATTAGGGATATGGCTAACGCAATTACGCTTTTTTAAACATTATTCCGAAAACAAAGTCAGAATAACCTTGAGAAAGTTGGATTTGAAGAAAAGCTATCACATTAGTATCTAGTCTCCAGATTATGTGTGCATTTAAACATAATTAGGACACACACAAAAAATACATTAATATTGACCATCTAGATATCCAAAAGGTGGGTTATCAAATACGTAAATCGTATTGATTTCTTTTGGCTAAAATTGAATTACTAAGGCAGCCTCATTAATACACTTTCAAATATAACGTTTACATATTTATTTGGAACTGTGCTAATAGCTCTTATTTCTTTAATTTTAAAATATACAGAGTCTGAGGCTGGTGAGGAGAAAACACAGCAGGAACATGCTCCTCCTTCAGCCAGGCATGAGAGTGGTGCAGAAGGTGACACACCACCTCGTAGAGAACAGGAGGATACCCCTGCAGAAGATATACATGCAGCAGCCCACCGTGCAGCAGCTCCCCTGATGAGAACATCCCCCCCCCCACAATGCCCGAGGTGGAACTGATGAGGGTCTTCCTACAGGAAATGCAGGACTCCCGGAGGTCACAACAGGCACACACAGTTTATGACCAATGCAGTAAACACCCTGATAGAAGGACAAACAAATATTGTAAATGTTCTAAATAACATAATTCAGGTCCTCCGGGAGGTGGCAAGCAGACCATATCCAGAAATGGAAAAACCACAAGAGCCTGGACCATCAGCTCCTGGACCATCATCTCCTGTGCCTCCTCCATCTCCTACTCTGCCTGGTCAATCACTCACAGTACTCCTCCTCCCCCTCCTCCCCAAACATCTCCAATGAGGACACGTCTGAGGAGGCATTTGACCACTCCAGAGCCTCACTGTTGTGGGAAGAAGGGAAGGAGGAAGAAGTAATTATGTTTATATATCGTTGTTTTTAATTTAAAGTTAATGTGTAAAGGATAATTATGTGATGATGTTGTCTTACACTTGTGGAGCACACTCTGTATTTAATAGGCTTCTATGGGACGGGGTCCATGGAGGCAGATTGTTTGCAGAGTGTTTTACAAGTGTGTTGAGATATCATCACATGCTGTACTTGTTGATTAGATTGATTTGTTTTTGTGATGTCCAAATGTGTTCTAATACAAACCAACAACCATTACAATTATACATGATTGCATATCACTGTGTTGATGCAAACAACATAGCTTAAACAAGAACATATGCTAACATATACTAATCCTTATGGCTTATTGGTATATCTTCATGTGCGTGTTAAATAAAGCAAATTTTTTTTTTTTTAAAAAAAGCCTGTATGCCATATTTCTTTAGATGTGTTGACAACATTGAATACTTAAAATAAAGTGTATTTTTGGAAAGCGAGATTAAAGTGTTTTACTTATTTTGGAAATCTATTTTATTTAACGGTGCATGAAAGCAGAAAATTCTCTTTCATGATTTTGACAGAGCATAACATTTTAAACAACATTCACGTTTACTTATATTATTTTATTTGCTTCATTATCTTGTTATCCTTTGCTGAAAGGTTTATCTTGGAAAGCTCAGGAGCAGCAAAGAACCTAGCTTCTATCTGCTGATTGGTGGCTGCATATATATATATATATATATATATACTTATTGTCATTGCCTCACCCATGTGTTCACTTAGAAACCAGTAGTGTATTGATGCTCCTTCAAAACATTTTACCAAGAGAATGAAGCAAATTTGATAATAGAAGTAAATTGGAAAGTTGTTTAAAATTGTATGTTCTACATAACTAATGAAAGATACATTTAGGGTTTCATGTCCCTTTAAGAGTTACATTTGAATTTCATGCTCACAGGGCTATATAATTTGGATAACAATGTTGAATCAATACTTGACACAATATTAAACATTTAAAGAAATAACAAATATTAGGACATAACATCTCTAAAAAGTATACATGATTTATTATATGTTGCACAATTAAAATATCCTTTATATATCATATGATATAGGTGAATGCATATTGAAAAATGACTTCAAATACAAATGCCCATGTTTCGTAAATTACAATGTATAGAATTAAACACATAAATTATTTGTTAATGAGAAAATATCGTTGACAAACATATTAAACAAGATGGAGTATATTCATCTCAGAACATTCATGGATTATCACTTGCCTCAATATATGTTTGGGATCAACAACACATTGACTTAATTTGTTTCTTCCATGAGACAGCCATCAGTCGAAATATTTTAGATCTTTTATCATCTATGTTTCAACAATGTAAAAGATTGACACAATCTATAAACTCTGAAAATCATGGTTTTAAACTTGTGTTCTCATTCGCGAACATGGCGCATTCAATATCGTGGAGCAACGTGATCCAATCAAATTACAGAATTGACACCTTTGCATGTGACGTCTTAGGCAACATGGTGCATCTGATATCGCAGAACAACATGATCCAATCAAATTACGGAATTGACACCTTTGCATGTGACGTCTTACGCAATATGGCGCATCCAATATCGCGGAACAGCGTGATCCAATCAAATTACGGAATTGACACCTTTGCATGTCAATAACAATTGTATTTCTATTTAAAAAACTAGCATGTGCTATATTGTTAAATAGTAAGCGTGTTTTTTCTATGCAATGCACATCTTCACATAATGCAACGCTAGATAACATAATAATGTGATATGTGAAATATAATTCATTGTTGTTAATAAATATAGGAAATATTTAAGAAGCAGAAAAAGGGAAAGTGGTTCATATCTTTTAGATTGAAGGATCTAAATTTATAAGTAAGGAGTCTGATACCCCACACACGACACTAGAGCACTATTATCCACAATTTTTTTTACAAATATTTAAGAAGGTTTAACATAGAAATAAGGCTACTATATACATCACGAAAATGTGTATTGTTTATACATTATATGTTACCTATAGCAATATATTGTCTAAAATATGTGTGCATTACACACAGTGATTTTTTATGTTATACTACTACAATAAGATTTCATGCGTATTGGAATATATGTGCTGTCAACATTCAAATTATTGTCTGTTTTAAATATATTATATGTGTATGTTGAGTAAAACAAAATTAAATATTAAAAATCACTTTATAAATGCATATCCATAAAGAAATAACGGTTGTCAGCATCATTTAAGAATTATCAACATAAAATTACTTTTATTAGAAATGACATTAATAAATAAATAATAAATATAACATTTAAATTAAAAGATTAAAATATAATTAAATAATATAATAGGACAAATAAGTCAGAATGATAACACAGCCCCTTTGGAGCCATCTGACAAGATAGTGCATCACAGTCCTTGGAGGGAGTTGACAAGGGCAAACAAAGGCCAACACCGCCCCTTTGGAGCCATCTGACAAGGTGACATAGTGCTTCACCGTCTTTTCAGGTAGTTAACAAGGGCAAACAAAGGCCAACACAGCCCCTTTGGAGCCATATGACAAGGTGACATAGTGCAATAGTGCACAAAACTGAACAAATTAAACATATATCAATATATATAAACATAGCCAACAGGCAACAAATGAAACATAATAAAACAATATGGACAGAGGAGTTATTCCTGCTCCCTTGGAGCATCTCCGGACTCCCCACTGGGGCATCCTCCTAACATTCCTCTGCCTGAGGTTCTGCAGCTGCAGCCTTGCCTCAATACGGCTCATGCGCTTAAGCATGATCTCATTAAACTGCAGCTGCAGAAACATGGAATCCTACATCATTCCCAGCCACTGATGGCAACTCAGCATGGTGCTCTCCAATCTGGTTGAGCCTCTAGCGTCAACCATGCTGAGTCACAATCTAAAACAAAATATTAAATTTATAGTTAAATGTGATATTTTTTATCAGGAGCAAGGTGTAGAATGTATTGGTATAAAAATAATTATTTTCACTAAAATACACGTTATATACATATTGGAATATATATTTTTGACGTACCATCAGACCCCAAGGAAACCACATTCTCTCCCGTCACACATATAACATCCAGATATGTAAAACATAATATGTTGCGTACTAGATAGATACAAACCACTACGGTGTGTTAGTAAAAGAGTGCCAACTATAAAAGATAGCTATAAATCTGTATACAGAATTGTCAGAATTAACAAATGTATCTGAATACAACAAAGTATATGTATAGTGTATAGGTGAGTAGTGTGCACAATCTTAAACATATAACACAAATCAATAATACCAGTAGAATGCCTACTAACAAAAAATAGTAATAACAATAATAATACTAATACTAGGCAATACGTGCTAAAACGGTAATAGAGTGAAAAAAGATTATCAACTCCCACTTATAAATCAAAAGAATATAAAAATAATATTAATATTAATATCCAACATGACACGTAGTACATATATCTGCATACATGTAAAAAAGGATATATGGAATTCACAGATGTCTCGTGTGATGAGGTTAAAGTCCATACTGCAGCTCCTTTGTAAACACACTGGAAGGACAGGGTGGTGCTAAAAGACAAGCAAAAGAAAAGGAGAACAGAAGAACAGAAGCGCAAATACATATGTGTTGTATACGTTAAAATCTAACATTTCAAACGTGCTACTGGTGATCAAGTATACACAATAATGTTGTATTAAACCAAATTGAACCAAATTATTAATTTTCATTATTCAGATGGAGCATGCAATTTTAGGTAAATATATAAATTTCAAGTAATAATTTTTAAATGTACTTATTATTGGTGAAATCAGGAACAAAAGGATAGTCCACAGAACATTTAATGCTTATCATGTGTGTATTGCTCGATGATTGTTGTCTAAATATATTCAAAAATCACCATGTGCTATCCATGCTCTGAAGCACAAAAGTGTAGAAGCTTTGAGATTTTAAAATTAAAATACTAAAATAAATGTGTATTATTAGAGGAGTACATTATAATGTTTATTCAAATTAAATGCTCCATCATAATCATGATCATCAAATATTTTGGTAAGATACCTTTAATGATGTATGAATGAGTAAATGGATTTACCATCATCCTGCTCAGGCAGGTCTGGATTGGTGCTGGATCCCTCAGGGATTGTCAAACTAACTTCTACTATTACTGATATAAATATAAATTATGTAACACAATTTGTACATATGCTTTAAAAATACATGTTTTGCCTTGAAAAATCATTTATATTAAACAAGTCTAAATCAAATTATTCGAAATGTGAAGACTAGACCACTAATATGAAAATCAAATTTAATATTTCATTAAGGTGATAGAGTAGAAAATTATGTCTTTCACAGATGTACTATTTTTTAAACGATTATACATCCGATTCTTATCATGTTCATCTATCAAACATTTCAAAATATAGATTTGTCCCTGTTTCCTAATCAATCCAGACAGATAATTAACACTTTGAACTCTTTTTCATTTTCTTGCTATCTTAATTATAAGATTAAAGAATATAAGCATATGAGATGTGTCATTTTATATTCAGCACCTGTGTACCAATTTAAGATTGTTGTCTATATGTAGCCAACAACTGTCAAGCACTACTCATGCACTGAATCAAAAATGGCCCGCCCCTAATATTACATTCAAATAAAGATAGCAGGATTATGTATGAATTCAAGTAAATTCAGATTTTGCTTAATATGGAATTATATATTTGAATAATTCATTTTTCATTTTAAATACACTTTACATTAATTATAGAATCCATGTTCATATAGATCAATGTGAATGTATTAGGCAATGTTATGTACAAATGTGTAAGCCAATAGTAAAGTATAATGAGACATACCAGACTGGGGCAAACCCGAGGTTGAGGGTCCAGCACCAACATCAATATCTGTAAAATATTAAATCAAGATTGGATCTCATTAGTAGAAATCATAACTTTTACATGATCAATCAGACATATTTTTTAATTTTGACAAGGTAAAACATATTCTTATATATGCATGTGAGTTCATTTTTTTCTAAAATGTATGTATAAATGAGCAGAGATGAGTTCCTAGTTTGGATTTGCCATAAAATGATAACTTAATAAAAACTATTATGAAAATGGTATATATGTTTCTGAATGATTTATAATTTATATTAAATTCAAGGTTTTAAAACACTGTTTGATCCATGTATCAAGGCACTATCAAACTAGATGGTTGAATCAATGACCCCATGTGTTAAATGGCCAGTGAATCAAATAATAAAATCTTTTTATTTAAATCCTTATTTTGATTTATATATTTAACTTGAAATATCTTTAGATTTCATTTCCTTTTGTATTTATGTTGCTATCATGACTTTTATCATAATCCTAGGTAGTCTCACATGTTATTTTCTTATAATATGAAGTGTGCCACTTGTGTTAAAGGGAAATTTTATTCGGAATCCAACCTTCATTAATTACATAGGGAATGCAATTGTTACAATATTGAAACTTCCCTTGTAACATCAAATTGTGTTTGTTCTATTGGTATTCTTTGTTTAAATCTAAAACTAATTATGGTCATATGCAAGTATCAATATCCTTAAATGTAAAAAAAGAATAGCAGTACTCCAATGGATAATTACCAAATTTTATTTGTGGCCAAGAGCACAAAAAGACAGCGACGTTTCGGACTACATGTCCTTCATCATGCCATAAATACACCATTTCCACTTCCTCCTTAAATACCGCTAAGGACACACCCACCAAACAACAATTAACTGTTTGTACACCACAATAGTGGCATTTTCTCATTAGCATATGTAGATATCCTACTTCTTAATATTACTCTATAACAATCAAATACCTATTCACCTTTACAAAAGAGAATGAGGTGAAACGTTACACAATGATTAGGAAGCAACAATCAATATTATAAAAAATACTTAAATATTTTTGTCTTGGTTTCTTTTTTTCTTTTTTTCTTCATCACTATAGATTTTCACAAATCCTGGGGAACATCTATTTCTGTATGCAACACTATCCATTCAGGAAATGCAAGTATCAATATCCTTGAAATGGCAAGATTAGTTAAATGCATTTTGCAATTTTCAAAATTTAGAGGGCGTAAGTTCATGGGTACCATTCAGATAACATTGGGACCACGCCCATGGATTTACAAGGGAGAGGGCACTGATTGGCTAAATGCAAGCCTGTCAAAAATAAATTAATGAGGGGTCAGTCTGCAATGGCTTAGATACAAGCTAATCACAGAGTTTAAAATTATTTTATATGCTCTCCTGCATACCCCCATCGATAAATGTCCATATAAGATTAGACGGTTTCCTACCATACAGATGGTAATTAAGGCATGGCAAAAAATACTTAGGCAGTTAAATATGTCAGTGACATACTCTAAATACCTTCCTATTCAAGGAAACCCCAATTTTACCCCAGGAATAGATTCTAAAATCTTTAAAAACTGGGCAGTGAAAGGGCTAAATAAGGTCAATCAATTAATAGATGATGAGTTAAGGGCCTGTAAATCTTTTGCTCAGGTACAGCAGGAATTTGAGATAACAAGTAAAGAGTTTTATGCATATTTGCAGATAAGACATTACCTACAGGGAATATTGCAGAGTAATACAGAGGCAGAGACATGGGATAAAATAGATCCTGCTATAATTCTTTTAGGGCAGGGAGGTACAGTATTTCAACTATTTATAAAATAATTAATAACACTTATGGACAGAGCAATGTACAAAGATTAGCAGATATATGGCAGGTCACAGTAGAAAAAATTCAGGCAAGTTTTAACTCGGTAGACAGATCAACAATTGCCTCTTCCTGGAGGGAATCACACACTAAAATTATAAATCGAACATATATTACACCCCAGGTAAAGGCTAGATGGGATAAAACCCTAGTACAATGTCAGAAATACAAAACCATAAATGCTGACTTAGAGCATTGTTTCTGGAGTTGTACAAAAATTAAAAATTTTTGGCACAAAATAACAAGTTGGGCAAGCAAAATTAACCAAAGTAATATACAATTTAATGATAAGCATGTTTTCTTCTTAATAAATCAGGAGGAACCATCATATAAAAACACTCGCCAATTAAACATACTAATCATTACGGGAAGATTATTGATCTTGAAACATTGGAAAACTCAAAGAGCCTCAAACTTGAAGGAATTTATACAAAAACTTAAAGGGACAGTAAACATTAAAAAAAATGTTATATAATTCTGCACATAGTGCAGAATTATATAACATTACATTAGCCAAACTTTTTAAATCATAATATTGCCTTTTTATTTTTAAAAAATATCGCCGTTTTACAGACCCGCTCTCTGGGTTCTGCTGAGCGGGTCTGTTGTTTTTACTGAGCGCATCGGGCCAGCTGTATAGTCACAGCCCGGCCCGACCGCGCCATTAGACACAATGCAGCTCGCTCCCGCTGTCAGACAGAGCAGGAGCGAGCTGCATTGTGTCTAATGGCGCGGTCGGGCCGGGCTGTGACTATACAGCTGGCCCGATGCGCTCAGTAAAAACAACAGACCCGCTCAGCAGAGCCCAGAGAGCGGGTCTGTAAAACGGCGATATTTTTTAAAAATAAAAAGGCAATATTATGATTTAAAAAGTTTGGCTAATGTAATGTTATATAATTCTGCACTATGTGCAGAATTATATAACATTTTTTTTAAGGTTTACTGACCCTTTAAAAACCAACTAATTTTAGAACAAATGGATACATCAATAGACTCAGAACATAAAATTAAGCAATTTTTTTATAAATGGAAAAGTATAATTAACAGTTTCCCTAAAGAAATACAAAAACAAATAATTTCACTATTTAGGGGTACTATTTATATGGAAACAGCCATTGCAAATGGCACAAAAATTGGGTTTGCGAACGGCGAACGCGAACTTCCGCAAAAGTTTGCGAACGGGCGAACCGCCATAGACTTCAATAGGCAGGCAAATTTTAAAACCGACAGGGACTCTTTTTGGCCACAATAGTGATGGAAAAGTTGTTTCAAGGGGACTAACACCTGGACTGTGGCATGCCGGAGGGGGATCCATGGCAAAACTCCCATGGAAAATTACATAGTTGATGCAGAGTCTGGTTTTAATCCATAAAGGGCATAAATCACCTAACATTCCTAAATTGTTTGGAATAACGTGCTTTAAAACATCAGGTATGATGTTGTATCGATCAGGTAGTGTAAGGGTTACGCCCGCTTCACAGTGACAGACCAAACTCCCACAGCGGGTACAACATCATCATCATCACACCGTACGTCCATGTGTGTAATGCTGCCTGACTGAGACATATCCCTGTTATCTACATCCTCTGGCAATAATGGTTGCGCATCACTCATTTCTTCCAACTGATGTGTAAATAACTCCTCTGACAGATCAAGTGAAGCGGCTGTGGTGCTAGTGTTGGTGGTGGCAGCAGGCGGGTGAGTGGTAACTTGAGAGGTGCCCGAAGCTAAGCTGGAAGAGGATGGTGCGTCAAGGTTCCGAGCGGAATCTGTAGAAGATTGGGTGTCCTGTGTTAGCCAGTCAACTATGTCCTCAGAACTTTTCAAGTTCAGGGTACGTGGCCTCTGAACACTGGGCATTATTCTAGGGCCAAAGGGAATCACAGCACCATGACCATGACAGCCCCTGCGGGGTGGCCTGCCTCTGCCTGTCATTTTTTTTTCGATTAGTGGTACTATGCGTGCAAGCTACTGTGACAACAGATATGAGTAGCACTGTGCACTGGCAGAAGTTGGCAGAGTAGACGCTGTAGGCCTGACACACACGCTTGCAGACAACTAACTGCTATTCAATCTATTACAGTCAAAATTGTATTTTTTTTTAAATGTACACTACTGTTACACCAGATATGAGTTGCACTGGTGTGACACTGTGCCCTGGCAGGCCCTGAAACGCACACGCGTGAAGGAAATTGACTTCTATTATTTCACAGTCAAATTTCTAGTTTTTTTTTTTTACCCCTTAAGGACCAAGGCCATTTTTCAATTTCTTTCCCTTAACCCCTTAAGGACCAAGGCCTTTTTTTCAATTTCTTTACCTTAAAGACTAGGGCTATTTTTACATTTCTGCTGTGTTTATGTTTAGCTGTAATTTTCCTCTTACTCATTTACTATACCCACACATATTATATACCGTTTTTCTCGCCACTAAATGGACTTTCAAAAGATACCATTATTTTCATCATATTTTATAATTTATTATTAAAAAAATTATAAAATATGAGGAAAAAATGGAAAAAAACACACTTTTTCTAACTTTGACCCCAAAATCTGTTACACATCTACAACCACCAAAAAAAAACCATGCTAAATAGTTTCTAAATTTTGTCCTGAGTTTAGAAATACCCAATGTTTACATCTTCTTTGCTTTTTTTGCAAGTTATAGGGCCATAAATACAAGTAGCACTTTGCTATTTCCAAACCATTTTTTTTCAAAATTAGCGCTAGTTACATTAGAACACTAATATCTTTCAGGAATCCCTGAATATCCATTGACATGTATATATTTTTTTTAGTAGACATCCCAAAGTATTGATCTAGGCCAATTTTGGTATATTTCATGCCACCATTTCACCGCCATATGCGATCAAATACAAAAAATAGTTCACTTTTTCACAATTTTTTTCACAAACTTTCGGTTTCTCACTGAAATTATTTACAAACAGCTTGTGCAATTATGGCATAAATGGTTGTAAATTTTTCTCTGGGATCCCCTTTGTTCAGAAATAGCAGACATATATGGCTTTGGCATTGCTTTTTGGTAATTAGAAGGCTGCTAAATGCCACTGCGCACCACATGTGTTTTATGCCCAGCAGTGAAGGGGTTAATTAGGGAGCATGTAGGGAGCTTGTAGAGTTAATTTTAGCTTAAGTGTAGTGTAGTAGACAACCCAAAGTATTGATCTAGGCCCATTTCACCGCCAAATGAGATCAAATGTAAAAAAAACTTAAATTTTTTCGCAATTTTAGGTTTCTCACTGAAATTATTTACAAACAGCTTGTGCAATTATGGCACAAATGGTTGTAAATGCTTCTCTGGGATCCCCTTTGTTCATAAATAGCAGACATATATGACTTTGGCGTTGCTTTCTGGTAATTAGAAGGCCGCTAAATGCTGCTGCGCATCACACGTGTATTATGGCTAGCAGTGAAGGGGTTAATTAGGTAGTTTGTAGGGAGCTTGCAGGGTTAATTTTAGCTTTAGTGTAGAGATCAGCCTCCCACCTGACACATCAGACCCCCTGATCCCTCCCAAACAGCTCCCTTCCCTCCCCCACCCCACAATTGTCCCCGCCATCTTAAGTACTGGCAGAAAGTCTGCCAGTACTAAAATAAAAGGTTTTTATATATATATATATATATATATATATATATTTTTTTAGCATATTTACATATGCTGTGGTGTAGCATCCCCCCTTAGCCCCCAACCTCCCTGATCCCCCCCAAAACAGCTCTCTAACCCTCCCCATCTGCCTTATTGGCGGCCATCTTGGGTACTGGCAGCTGTCTGCTATTATTTCACAATAAAAAAAGTGTTGTTTTTTTTTAAATGTACACTACTGTTACACCAGATATGAGTGGTGGCACTGGGCAAGTGGGCACAGTATACGCTGTAAGCCTGACACACACGCTGGCAGGCAGGCAACTGCAATTAGATTACACAGGGGAAAAAAAAAAAAGCAGACTGATGTTCTAGCCCTAAAAAGGGCTTTTTGGGGTGCTGTCCTTACAGCAGAGATCAGATGAGTCCTTCAGGACTGTAGTGGACACTGAATACACTAGCCTAGCTATCGATTTCCCTATTAAATCAGCAGCAGCTACACTGTCCCTCCTCTCACTAAGAATGCAGCTTCCGAATGAATCGAAAATGGATGCAGTCCAGGAGGTGGGAGGGTCTGGGAGGGAGGGTCTGCTGCTGATTGGCTGTAATGTGTCTGCTGACTGTGAGGTACAGGGTCAAAGTTTACTCAATGATGACGAATAGGGGGCGGACCGAACATCACATATGTTCGCCCGCTGCGGCGAACGCGAACATGCTATGTTCGCCGGGAACTATTCACCGGCGAACTATTCGCGACATCACTACTGATTAATAATAAAAAAGGTATTTGGTGAGGAGGGAGGGGCGGAGAGGAGGTGGGGGTGTATTTCTCCTTTTTTTTTTTCTTTTCTTTTTTTCTCGTTTTGGTTTTATTTATTAAGAAAAATACCATTCAGAATGCAAATTAATGTATGTTTTTCTATAAACCTACGGGTACTAGTATGGTTTAGAAAATATGTATTGTCTAGATAGCAATTACATGGATGTTAATTATTTATTTTGTTTCTACTTTACTAGAACACTAATACACATGATTATAGGTTGGAGGCCAGATATAATTTATTTTGTAATGTCTAGTATGTTGAACTTAGTAATATCAATAACAATATCATTTGTCTTTTGTCTGTGTAGATGTATATTGAGGTTTTGTATACAGTGACATTGAAGGAATTGGTTGTACAATACTTCGCCTGTTATTGTTTTTCTTTTTCTTTTTTTTCAACTTAATGGAATTGCATACTGTAATGGTCAATAAATATATATTTAAAAAATAAATGCTATTTTATAAATAAAACTGTATTTAGAAATAAATAGATCATGTATGCTTTCAAGAAATAACTTATGTTTTTGACTGTCTCTTTGAGTCATTTAATGTATTCTAGCATTGATATCAATTATTAGACATTTATCTGTCATTATTTAACTTTAGATTCATAGTATAGATAATTGTATTTTTAATCTTGAAACTCATGATACTGTATTTTTAACATTTATTCAAATGAATGTATACATTTGACCAACATGTCTAAAGTAATGCCACTGTTACAGCAAACTCATGTTCACGTATCTGCGCAATTATTTTATCGATGAGCATTGCGCAATAGTTGAAAACGTAATTGCTTATCTGTGATTATTATTTTCTTTGGATCTAGTAGTGTGATGATTATATTTTAGATCTGTTTTTAATATCTTAACAATTGTGTTTATAACAATATTCTAATATCATTGTTTTGAATATTTAATGATGCTAAATAATATTTTAAAGTTATGTAGTAATTGATATGCAATTTATAAAATGGTGGAGGATAGGGAGTTCACGTATGCGCACTTCCGTTTAATCGGTATGACGCATATTCGTCATTGCGTAATAAATAGCATTCTTCCTATATGCTGTTTGATAAATCTAAATTCATATGTATATCATCCTAGTTAACGTCTGTTGTATATTTGAGATATGTTGGAGATATGAATGTATACACATTGCTTAAATGTATACTCAAATATTAAAATATTATATAAAGTCTGATCTTTACCTGGTTTAGCCTCTGTCCCACTTGCTTCCAGGGCACTGGCCTCTGGGTCAGGAGTCTCATGGGCATCAGCTGGGGGCTGGGAGGTGGACAAGGTCCGCGTGCTTGCAAATGCGGAGGGGAAACAGAGATTGAGGAGCGTGCATAAAGTCTCCTCATGTTCAAGGAGGACTAGTTTCCGTGGGGGTGGGACCGGATCCTCACCTCTCCGACGGGCACAAGTCGAATCCCTCATGAGACAGACTTTCTTTCGCAGATGCAACCTCATATCTCCGAATCTCCTACACATTTGCAAGGGTGTCCTCTGCATGTCTGACACCCCATTAACTGATAGAGCGAGAGACACCCAGATGGCATCTTTTACTACCCCAGTCATCATCCTTCTCCAAGCCCCATAAAGCTGCGGATAAAACTCCTCAACGGCATAGACCAGTTCTGCACTCTTCTCGCTGGTGAACCTGGGAAGCACCATGTTGCCAAACAGGCTTAAGAGAACTGACAAAAATGGCTACATGTAATGGACTTTTATATGGGGAAGTACACATGAGATACACCATGGGACATGGTATCTGTACATCTGATTGGATAAAATAATGTAATTTTGTTAGCATGTCTGTGAAGCCATGCTGACTCAAGTCATGTTTGTGTTATGAACTCTGATTGGCCGTTACGTAATGGTTCATGGATTCATATCTTTGTAACTTACATACACATACCTCCTAGGGTTGCTATGACTACATTTGGCATATAATATATACGGTATCCGTAAAATATTAAGTTATTTTGTTTACATTTGACAGTTGAAATATATTTTATTTAATATTCAGAAAATAAATATTATCCAGTCATATTAGTTAATGTTTAAGTTTAATATAGATCATTAGATGTGTAACATTGTTCAATGTATTTTTAACTCTGTTGATAATTTCTTAGAATCCAGAATGTTAATATTGTATGTATTCCTTTGTTCTTAAATAAATATCGTTACTCATTGTCAAGTATTGACAGTGCTTCTTTTTTTAATTTATTTACAATCCCAACAATGCACATTAATTGTGTGCTAAGTGAAAGTGTGTAAAATTATGTTTGACTTTTCAGGAATGCGAATCTCGTGTTGAAAGATATGTTTACCATGCTCTATTTCACTAATGGTGAAATACGTTATTTGTATTTAAAATAGACGTTACTTTTATAAATTAAAGGGACATTTTTTTTTAAATAAATGTCATTATTTACAAAAATCAACTAGAGCATGTATTTCTAATAAATATTCACATATACTTAATTTTAAAATTCATTCTCATGGTGTATTTTATTTTAAGGAGCAGCTATGCATTACTGTGAAGTATCTGAAGATATCTGGCTAACCATTGCAACTATGCATTGTTGGCCACCCACAAAAAAGCAGATAGCTCCCAGTAATGCTTTGCTGCTCATGAGCCGATGTATATCGTTTTTTCAACTTAGGATACCAAGAGAATGAGCCAAATGTGATTATCAAAGGTAAATGTTTGTTTTGTTAAAATTTGCTCTGTCGGAATCATGGAAGATTAACTTTGGGTTGCATGTCCCTTTCACTACAAATGAAATAGCCATCACAAGCTATTAACAACAACAATTAAATAGTTAACATATTTACTTTTAGAATATTGTTCTTATCATTGATGAATGCATGTAATACATACTATTCTAATAGTAAATATGCAATAGTAATGTTTTAACAAAGTAAGATTTAGATGCAATCGTGTCTAAATCTAAGAATAAATTTAAATATATTAGTCTAGAGACCGTCAAAGGTTATATGCATTTAAAGGGACAGTCTCCACCTAATAGATATTTACTTTATTAGCCATTCCACATTTTGGCATACTCGACCCTGTTATATGAATATACATTTGACCTGTGTGAGGACCTTGTATGTAAGCCTATGTAAACTGGCCACTTATCTTCCTCCTTTGACTGAGATTTTTAATTACTCTTAAAGGGACAGTATACTATAATATTTTTTGTCCTTAATGTGTTTCAAATTCCTTTTTTTTAAACAGCAGCAGAGTATAAAATGTATGAGATTTGCTTTTTAATGTTTATTTGTTTATATGAGTTAGCTGATTTTGTGTTTTAAAGCCACAAACAAATAAAATGGTTTGAGCTTGTAGATATAATCTGATCTCATTACTTTATCACATTGTTTACATGCTTCTTTATCTTATATCTGTCTGTAAATCAATACTTGACAATTAACATTTTATTATCTTATCTCTTCTATACCCACTGGAAGTGTAATTTCTTATGATGGCTGTGTTTACACAGCTTGGCCTTAAGGCCAAAAACTTTCTGAAAAGGTGGAGATACCACAGGCTAAATAAACTATTTTAAATGCAAAAAATAAGGGTAATGGAAAAACTTGCTGTCACTTTAATATAGCAAATTCACCCTACACATTTCTTAAAAGGGACATAAAAGTTGTTATGTCTTTCAACATATAATAATATGTACAGATATTAGTTTGAATTCTAAATTATAATGCATAGCCTCGGCATTAAGACTTATTTAACATTTTCTGATTTGTACATCTCTAAATCATAAAGCCAAAATTCATTATATGGCTGTATCTAGCTCCACCTTCGCTTTGTTAAAGGGACACTGAACCCAAACATTTTGTTTTGTAATTCAGAAAGAGCATGCAATTTTAAGCAATTTTCTAATTTACTCCTATTATCAATTTTTCTTTGTTCTCTTGCTATCTTTTATTCTATGTT
This sequence comes from Bombina bombina, assembly GCF_027579735.1. NCBI lineage: Eukaryota > Metazoa > Chordata > Amphibia > Anura > Bombinatoridae > Bombina > Bombina bombina. The sequence continues at coordinate 204,654,003 of NC_069506.1, forward strand.
TATATTTTATTCTATGTTTTTTGGGGTTCAGTACTCTGGACAGCAATTTTTTATTGGTGGATGAATTTATAGTATTATAAGTAAATGTAAAGCAAGCTAACTGTATTATATATAATAGCTGGCATGTGCATGTAAAATAGATAATTTAACAACCAGTTATGCATCTATTCTTTTCTTTCCATGCCCTTCTAATATTGGAAGGATGCGTTTGTTAATGTCTTACTTGGATGGATAGATTATATATATATATATATAGCATCTGATTTTAAAATATGTTTTTTTAATTTAAAAAAAAAAAAATATATATATATATAGTATGTAAAGATATTTATTTTAAAAATAAAATTCACTAACAATAACTACAAAATATTTTGTGAATTTAGCAAACTTGAAAATAAGTTATAGAATATAACTTAAAAAACACATTAAAAACATTTTTATCTGTAAGTATAATAATTCTAAAGTCATCTTTTGTCAATGCTATAAACTTTATTGTTTGTTCTGATATTAAAGCAAGGTTCAGACTGGATATCTATATATACATAATTTGAAAGAAATCACATTAAATTGGCTAATCAAGAGTTGACTTACATGTTAACATTTACAATTAGACAAATGAATGTCTAATATACTATTTTTTGCAAATATTAATTAATTATTCAATTGTATGAGGGACATAATTGAATGTAATATTTTATGTCCCTTCCAAAATTAAAATGCCTAAATGTCACCTATGAAATTATTTCAGGTGAAATGTATCCCTTTATCTGTATGATCGGTCACAATCTGAGTCCTCTATAGCACAAAGTAGGGGAAATGTATATTAAATAAATATGAATAAAATAGCACATTGTGAAAACTAATTGTTAGACACATTCAATTTATTTCTTAATAATTCCACCATAATTCCTCCTATGATTCTTCTCAATAGCATGCATTGTGCAAACTAACCTCATATAGGATCTTTAAAAGTTTATTCTAGTCCAAATATCAGTTTATCTACATTATGTGTCACATTCATCACTTTCCGAATAGAGGATTGTGTCTGTAATACCATCTAAAAAAATGAGAGGAAACATGTGTTTCCCATAGGATGTATCCTGCCTCCCCCAGTCTTGTTCCAAACATTGTGTACACTTACCATGTTAAGGTGTCTTTAGATGTTGTAGAAATCAGCACAGTTGAAAGACAATGCCACAGACATGATCACATAGGTATTCTTCACTTTCAGTCTGCAGATGAAGTAAATCTCCATAATAGAAAATAAAGTGTAAATCAAATATCTAAAAGTGGTACATAGTTCTGCATCCTTCCCCTTAACACTAACTATTTCCTAAATGTTTCTTAGCAATAGCTTAATAATAGCTTAATAAGTGTATGTAGACAGAGCTACACTGTCCCTTTAAAAGTATTTTCAAGGCTAGAGCTAAGAGACAAGTACATGGTTAAACCAAATTCTATATCTGCACATTTTAGCTATGACCTGCTACATATCTGTTTATATAAACCTAGACATTTGCTGAAAGAAACAAGTAAATGGTTAAACCTCATTCTATATCTTCACATTTTAGCTATGACCTGCTACATATCTGTTTATATAAACCTAGACATTTGCTGAAAGAGACAAGTAAATGGTTAAACCACATTCTATATCTGCACATTTTAGATATGACCTGCTACATATCTGTTTATATAAACCTAGACCTTTTCTGAAAGAGACAAGTAAATGGTTAAACCACATTCTATGGGGCCATTTATCAAGCTCCGGATGGAGCTTGAGGGCCCATGTCGCCAGAAACAGACATCGCCGCAATTCAACCTCATCAAGTACGATCGGGTTGATTGACACCTCCCTGCGAATCTGCAGGGGGCGGCGTTGCACCAGCAGTTCACAAGAATTGCTCTCCGCATTCAGCGAGGTCTGGCGGACCTGATCCGCACTGTCGGATCAGGTTCACCAGACCTTTGATAAATATCCCCCTATATCTGCACATTTTAGCTATGGCCTGCTACATATCTGTTTTGAGCTAAACCTAGACATTTGCTGAAAGACAATTAAATGGTTGAACATCATTCTATATCTGCACATTTTGCACATTACACAAACACAACTGTTTGAGAACATTACAGTGACAATTGTCTAACTTCTTAATCAATAAGTACTCACCATAAGTAGCCACCCGTGAGGAAACTGTCTGTCCTCAAACTGTTGCCAGAGTGAGGACTGCCTGAGGATACAGGCATCGTGACTGGCTCCCCTGAAATTCGCAAACATGTTCGTAATTCGCATCCGTGCGTCGCAAATGAACTGCACGTTCAAACTATGAAAGTGTTTGCAATTTTGGAAAGGACCCTCTTCTGCTAGAGCCTGCAGAGCAATATTGGTGCAATCTATTGCTTCTAAAACATTTGGCATTTCAGCTATTTGATAGAATTCCCTCTTGAGGTGTCTCCAATCATCCTCATTTTGAGGGAATCCTACGAAAAGCTTACAGAGAAGGTGTCTTGAGACATAGCGGACAAGTAACCCTCTGCAGATTGAAAGCTTCCGGACGCCAGGACATATATGCAGTAAAGCATCTTGGACATGCCAGGAATAGAAGTGCGCAAACGTTTGAGTGGCTCCAGATAAGGTCTTAGTACATCGTACAGGTTCAATAGCTGCTTCCTACTGAGCCGATACTTGTCAAAAACCTCGGCATCACTCATGTTATCCAAGGTGAGACTCACCCTGTGAACAGGAGGAGCCCTAATCCTCAGGCATTCCACATGCTCCTCTTCGAAGCGCCGGGCCCGCCTGAGTCTGTTGTAACTTGTCAAACAGCACCAACACAATCTAACTGCGGGCTGTCCATATTTGCAGAGCCAAGCAGCACAAGCCAAATAGCAGAGCAAACATGAAATGAGTAACAAGGTATTCAAACACACAAAAGCGATCTGATACAATGTTGGTAATAAGGGACGTCTCCCTTTGTAATTTAAGAACAAGTAAAATTTACTGCATAAAAAGAGCACTTTGGTATATTTCTCTAAAAGATTCCACCTAGGTTTTTCATTTTCACCTTAAATCATTTATCTTTGATTTCCACCTTAATTCTGATACTGAGTGGCCGCAAGAGATTTCTCAGCTATTATATCGGTTTCAACTTTTATACTGTTACTTTGTATCAGAAGGAAACAATTTACATATTATAGTCCAATATATTGTTGTTTTATACAGTTTAAGTTGTTAACTTTTTGTAGGAATGTCTTTTGGTATATATTGTATATATACAAAGTTGTACAACTTTGTATATATATTATACACCAAAAGACATTGCTACAAAAAGTTAACAACTTAAACTGTATAAAACAACAATATATTGGACTATGATATGTAAATTGTTTCCTTCTGATACAAAGTAACAGTATAAAAGTTGAAACCGATATAATAGCTGAGAAATCTCTTGCGGCCACTCAGTATATTGGCCATGGTGTTTGAGGGATTTATAGTGCAAAATGTCCAATGGTAGCGTGTTCGTAATGATTGCTGATTGTATACACTTGATTGTATCTAAACGGCGTGAATGCTTTCAAAGTGGACGTGTTTTTTTTGGTGTTTGTTGAAATTTTATTTTTCCTCATTAAAGCGTAATGTGAAAGTGTTAAAGTGTAAAATATAACATATACTGTACAGTGTATCTTTGTAATGTTTGTTCATATGCGTAACAAATACTTAGTAAACGCGATGTTATATTAAAAACCACAAGTCCACACTAACATGATTCAAAGTGCATACTTGTCTATAATGTGTGCATAGACATGGCATAGAATCTGATTGAGCAATGTTGCTGTAATATTGTTGCAACGGCTGACATATAATATTATATATATAAGTGATTGTCGAGATTTTAATATTTTACGTGTACCATTGAAATCGCAATAATAATGAAGTTCTTCCAAACCTCTTGTCTACGTATACTGTATATGTAATATTGAGTGATAAACTGATTAAAGAGGTAGTAAAGTCCTAATGATACAATCCCTATGGTTGAAGCTTAGAATGATGTTGTCATATTAGCTACATGCCTGTCTACTTTCCAAATCTTTGTTCTCTTGTTCTACTTTGCAACATTATTATTGTGTGATGATTAAAAAGATATATGTGTGTTTTGTTGTTATGTGATGTGTGTTATGTAAATATATGTATGTATTGTGATTCTCTTCCACATATGTTCATTTATATAAAGCAGTATAGAATTGTTGTTCCTTCCAAAAAAGTGACAATTGATATATTTGAATTAGACGAAATTCCTAAAGGTATATTATTGTTTAAATCCTGATCTTAAAGGGACACTAAAGCCATAATTTATCTTTCATGATTCAGACAGAGAATACAATTTTAAACAACATTCCAATGTACAGTACTTCTATGATTTAAATAGCTTCATTGTTTATATATCCTTTGTTGAAGAAATAGCAATGCACATGGGTAATCCCAATCACCCAAGGCATCTATGTGCAGCCTCCAATCATCATCTACTGAGCCTATCTAGATATGCTGTTCATCAAAGGATATGAAGAGAATAAATCAAATCATATAATATAAGTAAATGAGAAAATTGTTTAAAATTGCATACTCTTTCTGAATCATGAAATATAAAAATGGCATTTTATGTCCCTTTAAATGTGTGTTAATTCTTAAAAATGATTTCCTATTTGTGATGGTACCATTGATCGTGATTTATAGTTGATGTAATGTAATTTCCTAAATGAGTTTGACCTTGTACTGATGTTCACACATGTAAAACACATAACTACAGTGCCAAATAGTATATTTTGTGATCTATTTGTCATTGCGGGACCTACGCAAGAATTAATTAATTAGCTCAAACTGTAGACCGCCAGTATTACGAGTTTAAATAGAGAAAATTATCGCGTGCGTAACGGAAAGCAGCCGATCGCATTCACAAGCACGTATTCCCCAAAGAAGTCAATGGAGGAGAAAAATAGAAAAAAAAAATAGTCCAACACTCCTGTTAAGCGCAAAGTGAGTGACGTCATGTCATTCTGTGAAATAGTACATGAAATTGTGATAATTTCATATTTAAAAAAATGTTTTGTGTACGTAATCTGCTGTATATTGTTTGTATGTAGCTAATTGTGTATGTACAGTATGTGATGATATTTGTAAAGATCTATAGCTAAATGAGTGTATGTTCATGTAGGTCTATGTGAGTCAATGTAAAATGGCTATGTGTGCATTTATTTTCTAACACCAGAGATCTCGTATCTTTGATCCGTTATAATTTTTAAAAAAAATATTTTATTACAAATGTATTTATTGTACAGTGTTTGTATGAGTGTAAGTGTACTTTGTATAATATTTTTGAAATGATTAGTGAAGGTTTTTAATTGCGATATATCAATAACTACTGATCTTGTAAAGCGTTATGGATCTGTGCGTAGATGGGGATTTTTGTTGCTCTGTGGAGGTTTTTTCAAACTTGTAATGGCTGCGTTATGGAAATTGATGCGTTATTGGCCATAACGATACAATGAGTCATAACGCACAACTTGTAATCTAGCTGATAGATTAATCACATTGAGTGGGTCACCACGGTGAGTCAGGGCCTTACTGGGACCAAAAATAGGCCCGGGCATTTTAAGCCAGGGCAGCATGGGGGATATTTTATTTTAGTGTGGGGACAGATTTCAAAAGAGGTTAATCAGGGGGTACATATTTAGCCCAAATTTCCATTGCTGCTTTTAACTGTGCAAATTGGTGGTAATAACAAGTATTTTCATTAGAGAGTATGGAGTTGTTTTATGGTACCACACTAGTTTAACCCCTTAAGGACAAGGCCATTTTTCAATTTCTTTCCCTTAAAGACCAGGGCTTTTTTTTACATTTCTGCGGTGTTTGTGTTTAGTTGTAATTTTCCTCTTACTCATTTACTGTACCCACACATATTATATACTGTTTTTCTCGCCATTAAACAGACTTTCTAAATATAACATTATTTTCATCATATCTTATAATTTACTAAAAATAAATTATAAAATATGAGGAAAAAATGAAAAAAAAACACACACTTTTTCTAACTTTGACCCCCAAAATCTGTTACACATTTACAACCACCAAAAAACACCCATGCTAAATAGTTTCTAAATTTTGTCCTGAGTTTAGAAATACCCAATGTTTACATGTTCTTTGCTTTTTTTGTAAGTTATAGGGCAATAAATACAAGTAGCACTTTGCTATATCCAAACCACTTTTTTTCAAAATTAGCGCTAGTTACATTGGGACACTGATATCTTTCAGGAATCCCTAAATATCCCTTGACATGTATATATTTTTTTTTAGAAGACCTCCCAAAATATTGATCAAGGCCCATTTTGGTATATTTCATGCCACTATTTCACCGCCAAATCCGATCAAATAAAAAAAAAATTGTTCACTTTTTCACAGATTTTTTCACAAACTTTAGGTTTCTGACTGAAATTATTTACAAACAACTTGTGCAATTATGGCATAAATGGTTGTATATGCTTCTCTGGGATCCCCTTTGTTCAGAAATAGCAGACATATATGGCTTTGGTGTTGCTTTTTGGCAATTAGAAGGCCGCTAAATGCCACTGAGCATCACACGTGTATTATGCCCAGCAGTGAAGGGGTTAATTAGGGAGCATGTAGGGAGCTTCTAGGGTAAATTTTAGCTTTAGTGTAGTGTAGTAGACAACCCCAAGTATTGATTTAGGCCCATCTTGGTATATTTCATGCCACAATTTCACCGCCAAATGCGATAAAATTAAAAAAAATGTTAAGTTTTTCACAATTTTAGGTTTCTCACTGAAATTATTTACAAACAACTTGTGCAATTATGGCATAAAGGGTTGTAAATGCTTCTCTGGGATCCCCTTTGTTCAGAAATAGCAGACATATATGACTTTGGCGTTGCTTTTTGCTAATTAGAAGGCCGCTAAATGCTGCTGCGCATCACACGTGTATTATGCCCAGCAGTGCAGGGGTTAATTAGATAGCTTGTAGGGAGCTTGCAGGGTTAATTTTAGCTTTAGTGTAGAGATCAGCCTCCCACCTGACACATCCCACCCCCTGATCCCTCCCAAACATCTCTCTTCCCTCCCCCATCCCACAATTGCCCCCGCCATCTTAAGTACTGGCAGAAAGTCTGCCAGTACTAAAATAAAAGGCTTTTTTTTTTTTTTTTTTTTAAATATCTGTCTAGCTGTGATGGACCTCCACCCTTAGCCCCCAACCTCTCTGATCCCCCCCAAACAGCTCTATAACCCTTGTAGAGAAACAAAGCAGAAAAAAAGGGCGCCTCCTAGTGTAGCCAATATATCACAAGTGGAGTATAGAGGATACAAACATACTCACAATGTAGGAAGGCAGAGGTAGTGCCTAGGAAAACAGTCTGGGAACTTCACAGTGTCCCAGCAAACTGTGCACCGTACTGTGGCTGCTCCTCCCAAAATCAGAATGGAAATCTATAGTCTGAAAAATGTGAGAAAGAAGAGGGCGACCCTTAGTGCAAATCAATTGGGGACATGTAATGGATATCGACTTGTGCTGACAAAGGAATACTCACAAATTGTATTGCACACTGTAGTGCAAATGGAGCATACTAGGTATATTATGGTGACCTAGTGCACATATGAACCAAGGATGTGCTACTAACGTATTAACTCTAGAGGGACCAATTAGAGCGTTCCTATTGGTCCAGTCAAACACACCCTCAAAAGATTTAAATTTTATTCAGTTAATATACTATTAGAACTTCAGTTCATATTTTTCTGTCGATAAAGATGAACAATTTTTTATTAATGTTCTTATACTGCAATAGTACAAATGGTTCAACGAGTATACACTCGGATTTAACACATTTAGGTTAAAATCTGACGAACAATATCAATTTTTAACATAGAAACTACCAACGTACTAACTCTAGAGGGACCAATTAGAGCGTTCCTATTGGTCCAGACAAACACACCCTCCTTGATTTAGCTTTTAACTATCAAACCTTAGAATCAAGACAGATTTTTAATTCATAGTTTTATTTTATTTTTTTAAGGTTTACTTATCAAGTACTACTATATTAGAAATATGCTAGTTTACTACATAATTTTCAGATATGTTATACATTCATAGCGTTATATGTATAAAGTAAGATTATCCAGTGTGTATCACTCTATTTAGAGCTCCACATACGCGGTAACACACAGTTTTCTACTTGCACCTTTTCCTTTTGAAAATATCACTCTCATTAGAGCCCCACAATCGCGGGTTCACATATACAGGGTGAAAGCAGAAATTGAAGTAATAATAGTCCCAAGTTCATTAGTAGATAATAGGTTTACTACATAGATGTATTATACATGTATTTTTTTAGTATTGCAATGAATATCACATATCAGTATTATTTTATATGGACACGAGTTAGACGGTTCACAATATTTATGATGAATATATATTTTGATTTACCTCATTCTTTTTCTATATCACCATAATACATGTGCTTATTATTATATTATATTTGGGATTGTTAATTAGAATTGTAAAAATTATATTTTGTATCTCTTGAACATGTTGTTAGTAACTAATGTGGCCAATTAATGCAGCACCTGTGCAATGAAATTCAGCTGCTTAACATTTAGCGTGTATTGGTATATATGTAGGAGACTCCAGTTCAGTTAGTATCATTTGCCTGAGGAAAAAACGCGGTGAGCGCTTAGAAACGCGTAGCATTGTATCACAGGTTCATTGTTAGATCTGTGTACCTTTTTTACTTCTTTTAATTAAATATTTTACTACTTATATTTATACTGGAGTCTTCTTCCTCTGTTCTGACGTCCATCATCTTTTACCTGGAGTCTATCTTCAATTGCAGCAGCACATCCTTGGTTCATATGTGCACTAGGTCACCATAATATACCTAGTATGCTCCATTTGCACTACAGTGTGCAACACAATTTGTGAGTATTCCTTTGTCAGCACAAGTCGATATCCATTACATGTCCCCAATTGATTTGCACTAGGGGTCGCCCTCTTCTTTCTCACATTTTTCAGCTCTATAACCCTTGCCCACTACCTATTTGCTGCCATCTTGGGTACTGGCAGCTGTCTGCCAGTACCCAATTTGCCTCCCAAAAATGTTTTTTTAAAATTTTTTTTATGTAATAAAATTTTTTCTGTAGTGTAGCTGCCCCCCATCAATACCCTCCTCCCTCTCCAACTCCCAGATTCTTTTGATTGTTATTTCCCCCCCTCCCTCTCCCCGTGTCCCATTCACTCTTTCATTGGTGGCAGTGGTTGTTGCGCAATCGCGCTCACACATGCGCACGCGCGCGCTCCCTGCAGGCCCCCCGCACGCTTCCGGCACCCGGCGTGCACATTCCACATTCAGGAACCAGATGCCGGGTAGCGATGGGCCGCCCACCCGCCTCCCTGCAGCTGTTCCCACCCACCAACGATCGGGCCCATCGCTACCGGTGCAGAGAGGGCCACAGAGTGGCTCTCTCTGCATCGGTTTTGGAAAAAAGGTATTGCAGTGATGCCTCAATATCGAGGCATCACAGCAATACCTTGAAAGTGGCTGGAAGCGATCAGGATCACTTCCAGCCGCTTTAAACCCCTGACGGCGTACAGGGTACGTCACTGGTCTTTAAAGACCAGGTTGTGTGCGACGTACCCTGTACGACATGCGTCGTTAAAGGGTTAAGCAATTTAAAACAGCAATGGAAACTAGGCAATAGTCTTTTAGTAAATAAGTCTAGGAGTGCATGTTACTAAATATTTACGTTTACTTTAGTTCTCATAATAAAACCATTGACAAAATATTATTATCTATAATGCACTTTTATTTTTAATTAACCCCTTCACTACCTGGAATTTTAGAGAAGAACTTGGCCAAAATACCAGAGAATGTTTAGCATTTTTGCTATCACTCAATTTAAACAGAAATAGTTGTTTTTCTTTAATTTTATTTACCTATCTAAACTATTTATATATATTTTTAAGTAGATAACCCAAGGTATAATTTTGGTATAATTCATGCCACCATTTCACTGCCAAATGTGATTTATATTAAAAAAAAAAATAACTTTTTCAAAAATGTTGGGTTTCTCAGCTTGTGCTGTCATGACAAAAATGATTGTAAAAGCTTCTCTGGGATCCCCTTTGTTCAGACATAGCAGACATACATGGCTTTGCCATTGGTTTTTGGTAATTAGAAGGTCGTTAATTGCAGCTGCACACCACACTTCTATTATTCCCGGCAGTTAAAGGGTTACTCAGATAACTTGAAAGGTTAATTTTAGCTGCAGTGTAGAGATTACCCTCAGACCTGACACCTCACACCACCTGATCCAGTTTATTTTTGAATTTTTTTTTATATTTATATATATTTTTTTACTGCAGTGTAGTGATCCTCCTCAACCCTCCCACCTCTCTGACCCCCCAAATAGCTCTCTTACACAATCCTTCCTCTAATTTTGGCCATCTTTAGTACTGACAGCTGTCTTTCAGTACCTATACATTTTTTTTTTCTTTCCATTTTTGAATTTTATTTCTGTAGTGTAGTGGTCCCCATACCACCCACTCCTTTCATTTTACTTTTTGTAGTGTAGTGCCATCCAACTCCCCCCCTCTGCTGCTGGAGCTCCCACCCGCCTCCCGGTTTCCCTCCCACACCTCCCGCAGTCACCAGCAGATGATCGTTATAGATGGTGGCACGATTAGGCATCTGCCTTCATATGGAACCAGAGCACCGATCTCAGGAACTCCAGCTATCGGTTGTAACTTAACAGCAGAGACTGTTGGGGCTTCCTGCAGCTCCGACTTATATATACGTCATACGGTATGATAGGCAAAGTACCCCATGACGTATACATCATTTTGGGTTAAGGGGTTAAGTTGCTGATAAAAGCCATCAATATTTTTGTTATAAATCTGCACCAAAACTGTAGGATTGTTTTAAATGATGTATTTTTTGTGGATGAAAAAATTATTTTTGGTACGGATTAATGAAATGTCTTGATAGCTTTTCACAGCAGTTATATTAATAGTTAATATTAGTTAAATGGATATGAAACCCAAATTATTTATTTCATGATTCAGATAGAGCATGCAATTTGAAGCAACTTTCTAATTGACTCCTATTATCAATTTTCTTTGTTCTCGTGGTATCTTTATTTTAAAAAAAGTCTGAATGTAAACTTAGGAGTCAGCTCATTTTTTGTTCAGAACCTGGGTAACGCTTGCTAATTGGTGGTCAACAATGTAAACAAAAGAAGAAGAGAAGAGGGCACATACAAAGCACTCTAATGTTATGCATAAGAGAGGGAAGTAGTCTCTCAGAATGATTAAAATATAACTTTTAATATAGAATTTAAAAAAATAAATGAAAGTGAGGTGAGTGTAATAAAACTTAAATTAAAAACAGCAGTTAAAAAGCAGTGGTCTTAAGACCGCTGCTCCTTAACTGGTCAGCCGCCTCTGAGCGGCGGGCAGCAATCAACCCAATCAGATACGATCGAGTTGAATGACACCCCCTGCTAGCGGCCCATTGGCCATGAATCTGCAGGCGGCGGCATTGCACAAGCAGTTCACCAGAACTGCTTGTGCAATGCTAAATACGCTAAATGCTGATAGCGTATCATGTCAATGCTAAATACACTAAATGCCAATAGCGTATCATGTCAGCCCACCATTTGGTAAATCGGCCCCATGATCCTCACCACAATCTTTACTAATAAACAGTGTAGTGCTTGCAAAAAGAGGGCAATCAGTGCGGTCACGTTGGTGGTCAACAAGCACTACCCAGGTGCTAAACCTAAAATGTACGCTTACATTCCTGCTTTTATTAACCTAAGAAAAAGAATGTAGATGTTTTTTTCTTTTTTTTGTTTCAATTATGGGGTCAATCACTATCCCTCACAAAAAAACCTTAGAGTAGCAGAAAATGAACAGAAAAACACTATTAAAGTCTACAGGAATTTTTGTAGATAAATCCTTTGATATGTTTTTCTAAGGGATTGTGATAGGCTCCTATATCAGTTGTTTAAATATTGAAGTTAAAAATATAAAGGTATAGGGGCCTATTTATCAAGCCGTCAACCGCAAATACGCTGGAATTCCGCAGCGTAATTGTGGAGAGGCTGATTTGCCTTATTTATCAAAGCCTAAAGACCGGCAAAAGTAGAATTTTGTGACGTAACATATGATCTGCCGGTCTCAGTCCAACACAGATCAATGCTTATGCCACTACAGATGTTCCGAATGCAAATTCGGCACTATCTGATTACTTTTGCTAGTTAACAAATATCTACCAGGTATGCTCGCCACCATTACGGCCCAGTGTACCTAGTTTTCAATCCGCTGCCCTGGAGGAGGCGGATGCCATAGGAATCAATGGGAGTCTGAAAGCAGCGAAAGCTCATGTTCGCTGCTGCCCGATATCCCATTGATTCCTATGGGAGAATAAAACTTACGTTTACACCTAACACCCTAACATGTGCCCCGAGTCTAAACACCCCTAATCTGCCACCCCCGACACCGTCGCCACCTACATTATACTTATTAACCCCTAATCTGCCGCCCCGATGTCAGGGTTTTCTCCCTGTTGTGTTTGCCATGTGCTGCTGGCAGACATTTTACTCACCTCTCTTCCTGACTATGGTGCATTGTGGGGGATGCTGCTCATTTCCTGCACTTCCTTTTATGGCCAGACTGGTGTGCATCATCCATGTGAGACAGGATGCAGTCTCAGAATTGTGATGTCATCACTTATTATTTAAAGGGCCTCTGTTCAGTATGCTTTGCCTTTGCATTGTCTCAGACCTGTTTGTGATAGTTCCTGTGTATTACCTGGCTGCCTGACGTCCTTCCTGGTTCTTGATCCATGGCTTGTTCCTGACTCTGCTGTCTTCCTTGTTCCTGATTCCGGCTCGTCTGACTATTCGCTTTGTCTCCTGACTCGGCTCATCTGACTACCAGCTCTGGTTTTGACTCCTGACTTGTTTTTTGACTTGTGGACTTTTTATTATTTTTTGCTATTAATAAAGGTGTGATTATTTTTGCACTTCTCGTCTCAATCTGATTCCTGGCACCCTGACATTACGCAAAGGCCATGAATCCTGATGGTGCTAATAATCCACTTTTACCTGCCATAATTTCCAGGATGGATGAACAGGATCACCGCTTGGATCAATTTGCACTAGCTCTGCAAACCCTGCTGACTCGCACTGCACATTTGGACCAAAGTGTCCCGCAAGTTATGGCTGCTCCTGTTTCCGCTTCTGCACCTAGTCCTACCAGGAGCATGTCCGGTTCTGCACCTCTACCTCAGCGATATGGAGGCGATCCTATTCAGTGCAGAGGGTTTTTGAACCAGGTGGGCATTTACTTTGAGATGTTACCTCAGGCGTTTCCCTCTGACAGAGCTAAGGTGGGATTTCTCATCTCGTTACTCTCTGACACAGCTCTTGCCTGGGCTAATCCCTTGTGGGAGACTAATAAACCTGTGATTTCAAATGACCCTGAATTTGTGGCCTCCTTTCGAAGGGTATTTGATGTTCTGGCTCGCTCCTCCTCTGCTGCTAAACGACTCATGTCCATTCAGCAAGGTACAAGATCTGTTGCTCAGTATGCCATTGAGTTCTGTATGCTTGCCGCAGAGGTAGGTTGGAACAATGAAGCCCTTGTTGACGCCTTCTGTCATGGGCTCTCTGATGCGATTAAAGATGAAGTTGCTGCCAGAGATTTACCAGAGGATCTTGAGGCATTGTTGTCTTTTTTTATCCTAATTGACATCAGACTCAGAGAGAGACCCTCTTTCAAGGAGCGCTTGCGGAAGCCTCCTGTTCCGTTGTCTTCTATGTGTTTGTTTCCACCCATGCCTCCCGGTCCCGAGTCACCAGGTACTGCTGAGCTGATGCAGTTGGGATTCACACGTCTCTCCACGGTGGAGAGGGCCTTTAGGAGGAAGGAGGGGCTCTGCTTCTATTGTGGGTTACAGGGCCACCTTTTGAAGTCTTGTCCTACACGGCCGGGAAACACTCACACCTAAGGTCCTGTCGGGGGCAGGCCTTGGGTGGTTTATCCTCGTCCCCGGAACCGCTTAAGGAGAAACCTTTGGTCATGGTTGTCCTTTCCTGGGTGGACTCCTCCATAGTCACTCAGGCTCTTGTTGACTCCGGTGCTGCAGGCTATTTCATTGACAGTGCTTTTGTATCAAAGCACTCCATTCCTGTTTTGCCTCGGTCCGTTCCACTTGCTATTGAGGCCATTGATGGCAGGCCCCTTCAGCCCGCACTCATTACTCATGAAACTGCTCCATTGTCCATGGCTGTTGGGGCTCTCCATTTTGAAACCCTCCAGTTCCAGGTGATAAACTCTCCGCATTTTCCGGTTGTTCTTGGTTATCCCTGGCTCCAAAAGCACAATCCCAGTCTCGACTGGCGCAGGTCCGAAATTTTGTTGTGGTCCCCGCAATGTATTTCCACTTGTCTTCGGAAACCAGTTAAAGTCGTGTGCACTTCTTTGGTATCTCAATTGCCAGAGGAGTACCAAGAGTTCCTAGACATGTTTGACAAGGTGTGTGCCGGTACGTTGCCTCCTCACCGGTCTTACGATTGTGCCATAGACCTACAACCCGGAGTCATTCCTCCTCGGGGCCGGGTGTACCCTCTGTCTGTTGCAGAGAATTGTGCTATGGAGGAGTATGTTGCCGATGCTCTGTCGCGGGGGATCATCCGCAAATCCTTGTCTCCTGCAGGGGCTGGCTTCTTCTTTGTGAAGAAAAAGGGTGGCGAGTTAAGACCATGTATCGATTATAGGGGTCTTAATCGTCTTACCATTAAGAATGCTTACCCTATTCCGCTTATTACGGAACTCTTTGACCGCCTCAAGGGAGCTATGGTCTTTACTAAACTTGATTTGAGAGGAGCGTACAATCTCGTTAGGATTAAGGAGGGCCACGAATGGAAAACAGCATTTAACACCAGGAGCGGGCATTATGAGTATCTTGTAATGCCCTTTGGCCTATGTAATGCTCCTGCTGTTTTTCAGGAACTTATTAATGATATCCTACGAGATATGTTGCAACAGTCTGTTGTGGTGTACGTAGACGACATCCACTCACCCACACTTGAGGCTCATCGTTCTGATGTTACACGGGTTCTTCAGAGACTACGTGAGAATGGCCTGTTTTGTAAACTCGAGAAATGTGAGTTCCATCAGACTCAAGTAACCTTCCTAGGTTATGTTATCTCCGTTGCAGGGTTCTCCATGGATCCTGACAAGTTATCTGCAGTTCTGCAGTGTCCTCGCCCAGTTGGTCTTCGGTCTATTCAATGTTTTTTGGGTTTCGCCAATTACTATAGAAAGTTTATTAAAAACTTTTCTTCCTTGGTCAAACCTATCACAGACATGACCCGTAAAGAGAATGATCCACTCCATTGGTCACCTACTGCCATTAAGGCCTTTGATAGTCTTAAGAATGCCTTTGCTGCCACTCCAGTTCTGGCTCATCCTAACCTTGTCCTGTCTTTCGTTCTTGAGGTCGATGCGTCTGAGACTGGAGTAGGTGCCCTCTTGTCTCAACGTCCTATGCCTGATGGTTCCTTGTATCCATGTGGTTTCTTCTCTAAGAAATTGTCTCCAGCAGAGTGCAATTATGAAATTGGCGACAGGGATTTACTGGCCATAATTTTGTCACTCAAGGAATGGAGGCATCTTCTCGAGGGTACTAGCGTGCCAGTGCTCATTCTTACTGACCACAAGAATTTAACTTATCTATCTGAAGCAATCGGTTTAATTATGTGGTCTCCTACCTGCCTGGTAGTAAGAATGTTAGGGCTGATGCCCTCTCTCAACAATTTTCACCTCTGTCCAAGGAGGAGTCTGTACCTACTCCTGTTATACCTCCTGACCATATTTTGGCTACCATACGTACTAATTTGACTTCTCCCATGGGGGAGGAGATCCTGGCTGCACAAACCAATGCACCGCCTGAGAAACCTAGTTGTAAGTGTTTTGTTCCTGAGAATCTTCAAACTAAACTTTTGCACACTTACCACTATCCTAAAACCGCAGGTCACCCAGGCAAGAACCAAATGATTTGGTCTGTCACTCGACAATTCTGGTGGCCAGGTCTTCGTTCTGATGTTGCTGCGTATGTTGCCTCCTGCTCAGTTTGTGCACTGAATAAGACTCCTCGACATCTTCCTGTGGGTCTTCTTCAACCTATTGCTAATGGTGAGTGTCCTTGGACACATCTTTCCATGGACTTCATTGTCAAGCTCCCTGTTTCCAATGGCAATACTGTTATCCTTATGGTTATGACCGTTTTTCTAAAAGGTCACATTGCATTCCCTTGATGAAGCTACCTACCGCTCAGGAGCTTGCTTCAATTTTTGCCCGGGAGGTCTTCCGTTTCCATGGGTTACCCAAGGAGATAGTGTCGGACTGGGGTAGCCAGTTTGTCTCTAGATTTTGGCATTCCTTTTGTGCTCAAATGGGGATCCAGCCTTCCTTCTCCTCGGCATATCACCCTGAATCCAATGGGGCTGCGGAACGGTCTAATCAAGCTCTGGAACAATTCCTTCGTTGCTATGTCTCAGGTCAGCACAATAATTGGTCTGAACTGTTACCTTGGGCAAAGTTTGCTCATAATAGTGCTATTAATGCTTCCTCCAAGTTATCCCCGTTCATGGCAAATTATGGGTTTCAACCATCCTTGTTGCCCGATTCATTCATGTCTCAGGGTATTCCGGCTTTGGAGGAGCATCTCCGGCAACTCCGTTCCACGTGGGTGCAGAGTCAGGATTGCCTTCATCGTTCTATGCAGCGCCAAATGTTCCAGGCTGATCGTAGGTGTCTGCCCGCACCTTCCTACCAGGTTGGTGAGAGAGTTTGGCTGTCCTCCCGCAACTTGAACCTTCGTGTGCCTTCCAATAAATTGGCTCCCCGTTATGTTGGTCCTTTTTTAATACTCCGAAGGGTTAATCCTGTGGCCTACGCTCTTGACCTTCCTCCTGCTATGCGCATCTCCAATGTTTTTCATGTCTCCCTCTTGAAACCATTGGTTTGTAATCGGTTTACCACTGTGTTGCCTTGTCCCCGTACTACCTTTGTTGACAACCATGAGGAGTATGAGGTCAGCAGCATTATTGACTCTCATGTGTCCAGGGGCCGTGTACAGTATTTGGTTCACTGGAGGGGCTACGGTCCGGAGGAGCGTTCTTGGGTTCCCTCCTATGATGTTCATGCTCCCGCCCTCCTCCGTGCCTTCCATGCCCGTTTCCCCAATAAGCTTTTTGTCCTCCTGTGGGGTAGGGGTCATTGAGGGGAGGGTACTGTCAGGGGTTTCTCCCTGTTGTGTTTGCCATGTGCTGCTGGCAGCCATTTTACGCATCTCTCTTCCTGACTATGGTGCATTGTGGGGGATGCTGCTCATTTCCTGCACTTCCTTTTATGGCCAGACTGGTGTGCATCATCCATGTGAGACAGGATGCAGTCTCAGAATTGTGATGTCATCACCTATTATTTAAAGGGCCTCTGTTCAGTATGCTTTGCCTTTGCGTTGTCTCAGACCTGTTTGTGATAGTTCCTGTGTATTACCTGGCTGCCTGACGTCCTTCCTGGTTCCTGATCCCTGGCTTGTTCCTGACTCTGCTGTCTTCCTTGTTCCTGATTCTGGCTCATCTGACTATTCACTTTGGCTCCTGACTTGGCTCATCTGACTACCAGCTCTGGTTTTGACTCCTGGCTTGTTTTTTGACTTGTGGACTTTTTATTATTTTTTGCTATTAATAAAGGTGTGATTATTTTTGCACTTCTTGTCTCAGTCTGATTCCTGGCACCCTGACACCCGACACGGCAGCCACCTACATTATACTTATTAACTCCTAATCTTCCGCACCCTACACCGCCGCCACCTACATAAAGTTATTAACCCCTATCCCGCCGCTCTCGGAGCCCACCGCAACTAAATAAAGTTATTAACCCCTAAACCACCAGCCCCCCACATCGCCATAAACTAAATTAACCTATTAACCCCTAAACCTAACAACCCGCTAACTTAATATTAAATATTAACTCATCCCTATCTTATTGTAAATTTAAACTAACCTTTAAAATTAAATTAAACTATATTAAACTATTAATTAAACTACCCTAAATATTGTACTAAAATTATATTAAACTATATTAAATTACTAATTAATCTACACTATTATAATAAAATTACATTAAACTATGTTAAAATAAAAATTAATCTACCCTAACTATTATACTAAAATTACATTAAACTACAAATTAAAATAACTATATTCTATATTTAAAAACCTAACCCTTTTTAAATAATTTAAATCTACACTAAAAAATTACTAAGTAACAAAAAACTTACAACTAAGTTACCAAAAATAACAAACACTAAGTTACACAAAAAAATAAGCACTAACTTACAAAAAATAAAAAAGTAATTATCAAAGATTTAATCTAATTACACCTAATCTAAGGGCCCTAGGAAAATGAAAAAGCCCCCCCAAAATAAAACAAAACCCTAACCTACAATAAACTACAAATAGCCCTTAAAAGGGCCTTTTGCAGAGCATTGCCCCAAATAAATCAGCTCTTTTGCCTGTAAAAAAAAATACAAATACCCCCCAACAGTAAAGCCCACCACCCACACAACCAACCCCCCAAATAAAAAACTAACTAAAAAAACCTAAGCTCACCATTGCCCTGAAAAGGGCATTTGGATGGGCATTGCCCTTAAAAGGGCATTTAGCTCTTTTTGCAGCCCAAAACCCTAATCTAAACATAAAACCCACCCAATAAACCCTTAAAAAATCCTAACACTAACCCCTGAAGATCGACTTACAGTTTTGAAGATTCGACATCCATCCTCCAAGAAGCCGGGAGAAGTCTTCATCCAAGCGGCAAGAAGTCCTCCAAGAAGCCGGACGAAGTCTTCATCCAAGCCCGCAGAAGTCTTCACCCAGACGGCATCTTCTATCTTCATCTATCCGGCGCGGAGCGGGTCCATCTTCAAGACATCCAACGCGAAGCATCCTCTTCTTCCGATGGACTAACGACGAATGAAGGTTCCTTTAAATGACGTCATCCAAGATGGTGTCCCTTAGATTCCGATTGGCTGATAGAATTCTATCAGCCAATCGGAATTAAGGTAGAAAAAATCCTATTGGCTGTTGCAATCAGCCAATAGGATTGAACTTCTATCCTATTGGCTGATCCAATCAGCCAATAGGATTGAGCTCGCATTCTATTGGCTGATTAGAACAGCCAATAGAATGCCAGCTCAATCCTATTGGCTGATTGCAACAGCCAATAGGATTTTTTTCTACCTTAATTCCGATTGACTGATAGACTTCTATCAGCCAATAGGAATCTAAGGGACGCCATCTTGGATGACGTCATTTAAAGGAGCCTTCATTCATCGTTAGTCCTTCAGAAGAAGAGGATGCTCCGCGTTGGATGTCTTGAATATGGACCCGCTCCGCGCCGGATGGATGAAGATAGAAGATGCCATCTGGGTGAAGACTTCTGCGGGCTTGGTTGAAGACTTCGGCATGCTTCTTGGAGGACTTCTTGTCGCTTGAATGAAGACTTCTCCTGGCTTCTTGGAGGATGGATGTCGGATCTTCAAAACTGTAAGTCGATCTGCAGGAATTAGTGTTAGGATTTTTTAAGGGTGTATTGGGTGGGTTTTATGTTTAGATTAGGGTTTTGGGCTGCAAAAGAGCTAAATGCCCTTTTAAGGGCAATGCCCATCCAAATGCCCTTTTCAGGGCAATGGGGAGCTTAGGTTTTTTTTAGTTAGTTTTTTATTTTAGGCGTTGGTTGTGTGGTGGTGGGTTTTACTGTTGGGGGAGTATTTGTATTTTTTTTTACAGGTAAAAGAGCTGATTTCTTTGGGGCAATGCCCCGAAAAAGGCCCTTTTAGGGGCTATTTGTAGTTTATTGTAGGTTAGGGTTTTTTTTTTTATTTTGGGGGGGCTTTTTTATTTTCATAGGGCCCTTAGATTATGTGTAATTAGTTTAAATCTTTGATAATTTCTTTTTTCTTTTTTGTAACTTAGTGTTTATTCTTTTGTGTAACTTAGTGTTTGTTATTTTTGCTAACTTTGTTGTAAGTTTTTTGTAACTTAGTAATTTTTTAATGTTGATTTAAATTATTTAAATAGTGTTAGGTGTTTAAATATAGGATATAGTTATTTTAATTTGTAGTTTAATGTAATTTTAGTTTAAAAGTTAGGGTAGATTAATTATTATTTTAATATAGTTTAAGGTAATTTTAGTATAATAGTTAGGGTAGATTAATTTTTATTTTAACATAGTTTAATGTAATTTTATTATAATAGTTAGTGTAGATTAATTAGTAATTTAATATAGTTTAATGTAATTTTAGTATGATATTTAGGGTAGTTTAATTAATAGTTTAATATAGTTTAATTTAATTTTAAAGGTGAGTTTAAATTTACAATAAGATAGGGATGAGTTAATATTTAATATTAAGTTAGCAGGTTGTTAGGTTTAGGGGTTAATAGGTTAATTTAGTTTATGGCGATGTGGGGGGCTGGCGGTTTAGGGGTTAATACCTTTATTTAGTTGCAGTGGGCTCTGGGAGTGGAGGGATAGGGTTTAGGTGGCAGTGGTGTAGGGGGCGGAAGATTAGGGGTTAATAAGTATAATGTAGGTGGTGGTGGGCTCCGGGAGCGGATGGATAGGGGTTAATACATTTATTAGAGTGGCGGTGGGCTCCGGGAGCGGCGGTTTAGGAGTTAATAACTTTATTTAGTTGCGGTGGGCTCAGGTAGCGGCGGTATAGGGGTTACACATTTTAGCATAGTGTGGGTGTTTAGTGACAGGCTATAAATAAAGCTGTGAAAAAGCCGAAGAGCAGCGAGATCGATGACTGTCAGTTAACAACAGTCCGCTGCTCATCGCCCCGTACTTGGTGCGCATCTTTTTGACAGTTTTTTTTTATAAATAAGGAGAGCGTATTCGGGTCCGCAGCAGCGATGTTAGGCGATGTTAGGCGAGCGTATTGGTGCTGGCGAATGCAGCACAGTTGACGGGTTGATAAATAGGCCCCATAGTGTCTCTAAATTAATTGGTGCTGCCATGTTTGAACCTTTATTTTCCATTTATCTCTCTCTTCTGCTGAGGACAATTAGAGACAAATATAAAACAGGCAATAAAAGTGTGCAAACGAGGCCTCATTCATGACCTCTATTTTATTGCCCCTTTTATATCTGTCTCTAATTGTTCTCAACAGAAGAGATAGATAAAGGAAAACCTAGGTTTCAACATGACAACGCCTATTATTTTATAGAAACTCAGTGGAAATGTGAAAACAATTTTCAGAGCTAAATTACAGGAACAGGGGACAAAATAATAAAAGTATATTGCAAAGCTTTTTATTACTACACATAATTAAATATTGTATATTACAATTGCAACCTCATACTGTTAATGTATCTTTTTGTTGTGAGCATCTTGACTATTTAACTCTTCCATAGTCCAACTTTTCTAAACAACAAAAATTGTTTATGTACATATTTAATTGGAGATTTAATTAAAATGAAATCACTTTTTCATTTATGGGGTCTTTAGCAAAAATATGGCTACAATGTTTAACGCTAAAGTATTTTTTCTAATAATTTGAGAAATATAAATTTTATTTGTACCTGTAAGTAAGATCCAGAATTGTGATCTGTTCTATTCAGTTTACATTTTTAGTCTGCTATGTAACTACCTTCACTAACAATTAATTATGGGCTAGATTGCGAGTGGTTTGCTTATTGCCAAGCGCTGTGAGATACACTTTTTTCAACACTTATTATCATGGCTCTTTGTGCGCGTCAGAAGTAGAGTGTGTATTGCAGGATGAAAGTAAATATGTTCACTTGAGCGCAATTGAATTTAACATGTGTCGAGATAGAGCTCTGGTTAACTGTTACGCAAAACAAAAAAGTTACTCAAAACACATCACAAATACATTTAAAAGTTTACAATCATAATAACACTTATACAGTAAAATAAAATAAAAATATTGCATAAGAAAGTTATAAAGGCTCGAGCTGGACGCCAAGTGGGGTACATAACGATTGGATGAATCCAGATGCGTCATCGCTTAGCTAAAGAAAGAAGGCGATGTGGGCGGAGGAACGGCGTAATGTTTACTATCTCTAAATGGTAAATGCAGCATCTTAAAAAAAATAATCAATTAGAGAGCCCCTGTTTTTTATAGTAATTTTATATAGTATCCAGAAAATTGTTTAACTTGACAATCACTTTAACATAGAGATACATACAGTGGGGCAAAAAAGTATTTAGTCAGCCACCAATTGTGCAAGTTCTCCCACTTAAGAAGATGAGAGAGGCCTGTAATTTTCATCATAGGTATACCTCAACTATGAGAGACAAGATGTGGAAACAAATCCAGACAATCACATTGTCTGATTTGGAAAGAATTTATTTGCATATTATGGTGGAAAATAAGTATTTGATCACCTACAAACAAGCAAGATTTCTGGCTCTCACAGACCTGTATCTTCTTCTTTAAGAGGCTCCTCTGTCCTCCACTCATTACCTGTATTAATGGCACCTGTTTGAACTTCTTATCAATATAAAAGACACCTGTCCACAACCTCAAACAGTAACACTCCAAACTCCACTATGGTGAAGACCAAAGAGCTGTTGAAGGACACCAGAAACAAAATTGTAGACCTGCACCAAGCTGGGAAGACTGAATCTGCAATAGGCCAGCAGCTTGGTGTGAAGAAAACAACTGTGGGAGCAATAATTAGAAAATGGCAGACATACAAGACCACTGATAATCTCCCTCTTTCTGGGGCTCCACGCAAGATCTCACCCGTGGGGTCAAAATGATCACAAGAACGGTGAGCAAACATCCCAGAACCACACGGGGGGACCTAATGAATGACCTGCAGAGAGCTGGGACCAACGTAACAAAGGCTACCATCAGTAACACACTACGCCGCCAGGGACTCAGATCCTGCAGTGCCAGACGTGTCCCCCTGCTTAAGCCAGTACATGTCCGGGCCCGTCTGAAGTATGCTAGAGAGCATTTGGATGATCCAGAAGCGGATTGGGAGAATGTCATATGGTCAGATGAAACCAAAGTAGAACTGTTTGGTAGAAACACAACTCGTCGTGTTTGGAGGAGAGAGAATGCTGAGTTGCAACCAAAGAACACCATACCTACTGTGAAGCATGGGGATGGCAACATCATGCTTTGGGGCTGTTTCTCTGCAAAGGGAACAGGAAGACTGATCCGTGTACATGAAATAATGAATGGGGCCATGTATCGTGAGATTTTGAGTGCAAACCTCCTTCCATCAGCAAGGGCATTGAAGATGAAACGTGGCTGGGTCTTTCAGCATGACAATGGTCCCAAACACACCGCCCGGGCAATGAAGGAGCGGCTTCATAAGAAACATTTCAAGGTCCTGGAGTGGCCTAGCCAGTCTCCAGATCTCAACCCCATAGAAAACCTTTGGAGGAAGTTGAAATTCCATGTTGCCCAGCGACAGCCCCAAAACATCACTGCTCTAGAGGAGATCTGCATGCAGGAATGGGCCAACATACCAGCAACAGTGTGTGACAACCTTGTGAAGACTTACAGAAAACTTTTGACCTCTGTCATTGCCAACAAAGGATATATATCAAAGAATTGAGATGAACTTTTGATATTGACCAAATACTTATTTTCCACCATAATTTGCAAATAAATTATTTCCAAATCAGACAATGTGATTGTCTGGATTTGTTTCCACATTTTGTCTCTCATAGTTGAGGTATACCTATGATGAAAATTACAGGCCTCTCTCATCTTCTTAAGTGGGAGAACTTGCACAATTGGTGGCTGACTAAATACTTTTTTGCCCCACTGTACATATACAAGTCTAAATATGGAAATGTATGTATATGTATATATGCATGTACATATGTATTTATATGTGTATATATGTATATTCATATTTAATTAAGTGTTTAACTGTGTATTTACTGTAAATATTTCACATTCCAATGTTCTTTACATAGGGAAGTATGTTCAAAGTATTTTTAAAAAGATATTCATATATTTCTTTCATGTAATTGGCACGAGTCCATGAGCTAGTGACGTATGGGAAATACAATCCTACCAGGAGGGGCAAAGTTTCCCAAACCTCAAAATGCCTATAAATACACCCCTCACCACACCCACAATTCAGTTTTACAAACTTTGCCTCCTATGGAGGTGGTGAAGTAAGTTTGTGCTTGATTTTCTTCTGTGATATGCGCTTCTCAGCATTTTGAAACCCGATTCCTCTCAGAGTACAGTGTTTGTCAGAGGGATGTGAAGAGAGTATCACCTATTGATTCTATGGTTTTCCTCAAGGGGAAATCTTTTCAAAGGTTCTCTGTTATCAGTCTTGGAGATTCATCTCCTTCTACCTCCCTTTTCAGATCGACGATATACTCTCATATTCCATTACCTCTACTGATACTTTTTCAGTACTGGTTTGGCTATCTGCTATATGTGGATGGGTTTCTTTCGGTAAGTATGTTTTCATTACTTAAGACACTCTCAGCTATGGTTTGGCACTTTATGTATTAATATAAAGTTTTAAATATATGTATTGTACTTATATTTGCCATGAGTCAGGTTTATGTATATTTCCTTTTGCAGACTATCAGTTTCAAAATTGTGAAACACATTTAGGAAGTTACTTTTTCTTACCTGGGGTATAGTCTTTTCTTCAAATTGACTGCTTTTTCATCAATTTTGCGGGCATAATTAGGCTTGCGAGGTCGCAAAATGCTGATATTTATTGCGTCATTCTTGGCGCAAGATTTTTTGGTGCGAAGGTACGTTCGGTGACGCAAATTCATCATTTCCCATGTCTTAGTTGACGCCAGGTTTCCTTGCACAAGGTTGCGTCTGCCATGACGCGAGTTGCGTCATTTCCGGGATGTTGTTAGCGACAAAAAAATTCATTTTGCTTTACGAGTCATACTTGGCGCCATATAATTTAATTATTTAAACCCCACTTCCTATATGCCTCTTGCCTTGTTTATGCTCAGAGGGCTATGCTGTTTGCATTTTTTTCCCATTTCTGAAACTGCCATATAAGGAAATTGATAATTTTGCTTTATATGTTGTTTTTTTCTCTTACATTTGGAAGATGTCTCAATCTGATCCTGTTTCAGAAACCACTGTTGGAACCCTGCTGCCTTATAACAGTTCTATCAAAGCTAAGTGTATCTGTTGTAAGTTAGCGGAGATTATATATCCAGCTGTAGTATGTAACAGTTGTCATGATAAGCTTTTACATGCAGAGAATGTATCCATCAGTACTAGTACAATGCCTGTTGTTCCTTCAACATCTAATGTACATGATATCCCTGTGAATATAAAAGATTTTATTGCTGATGCGATTCAGAAGGCTTTGTCTGCTATTCCGCCTTCTAATAAACGTAAAAAGTCTTTTAAAACTTCTCATAAAGTTGATGAAATTTCAAATGACCGTTATCCTCCTCTGATGAGGATCTATCTGGTTCAGAAGATCCTACCTCAGATATTGACACTGACAAATCTACTTATCAATTGAGGAAACTAGTCCTCTTGATACTAAAACTAGTAAACATTTACATTCTGTTTATAAACCTCCTGTGGTTACTCCAGAGAATTTTCCAGTTCTTGATCCTATTTCTGATATGATTTCAAAGGAATGGAATAGGCCTGGTACTTCTTTTATTCCTTCTTATAGGTTTAAAAAGTTGTATCCTTTGCCAGCAGTTAGGTTGGAGTTTTTTACCTCCAGATAAAAGATCTAAGGGTAAATCTAAAGCTTCTAATTGTTTTCATTCTTTTCGACAGAATAAGGAACAGAAAGCCAATCCTACTCCCAAAGAATTTGGTTCCAATTGGAAACCTTCTTCAAGTTGGAAAAAATCCAAGCCTTTTGAGAAACCAAAGCCAGCCCCAAAGTCTGCATGAAGGTGCGGCCCTCATTCCAGCTCAGCTGGTGGGGGGCAGATTAAAATTTTTCCAAAACATTTGGGCAGATTCTGTCCAAAATCAATGGATGCAGAGTATTGTCTCTCAAGGGTATCAAATAGGTTTCAGAGTAAGACCTCCTGTGAGAAGATTTTTTTTCTCACACGTTCCAGCAAATCCAGTGAAGGCTCAGATTTTACTGGAGTGTGTTTAAGTTCTAGAGCTTTCAGGGGTAATCATACCAGTTCCGTTTCAGGAACAGGGTCTGGAGTTTTATTCAAATCTATTCATTGTCCCAAAAAAAAAAAAAGAAAATTCATTCAGGCCAGTTCTGGATCTGAAAATTTTGAATCGTTTTGTAAGAGTGCCAACTTTCAAAATGGGGACTATAAGGACTATTCTGCCTTTTGTTCAGCAAGGTCATTATATGTCTACGATAGACTTACAGGATGCATATTTTCATATTCAGATTCATCCAGATCACTATCGTTTTCAGAGATTCTCTTTTCTAGACAAGCATTACCAATTTGTTGCTCTTTTATTTGGCCTAGCGACAGCTCCAAGAATTTTTTCAAAGGTTCTTGGTGCCCTTCTCTCTATAATCAGAGAACAGGGTATTGCGGTGTTTCCTTATTTGGACAATATCTTGGTACTAGCTCAGTCTTTACATTCTGCCGAATCTCACACAAATCAACTAGTGTTGTTTCTTCAAAGACATGGTTGGAGGATCAATTTACCAAAAAGTTCCTTGATTCCTCAGAGAAGGGTCACCTTTTAAGGTTTTCAGATAGATTCAGTGTCCATGACTCTGTCTCTAACAGACAAGAGACAAATAAAATTGGTTTCAGCTTGTCGAAACCTTCAGTCTCAATCATTTCCTTCAGTGGCTATGTGCATGAAAGTCTTAGGTCTCATGACTGCAGCATTGGACGTGATCCCCTTTGCTCGTTTTCATATAAGACCTCTTCAGTTTTTTTGTATGCTGAATCAATGGTGCAGGGATTATACAAGGATATCACAATTAATATCCCCAGATCCCAATATTCGACTCTCTCTGACATTGTGGTTAGATCACCATTGTATAGTTCAAGGGGCCTCTTTTGTTGGTCCAACCTGGACTGTAATCACAATAGATGCAAGTCTTTCAGGTTGGAGAGCTGTCTGGGGATCTCTGACAGCAAAAGGGGTTTGGAAATCTCAAGAGGTGAGGTTACCAATCAATATTTTAGAACTCTGTGCTATTTTCAGGGTTCTTCAGGTTTGGCCTCTGTTGAAGAGATAACCATTCATTTATTTTCAGACAGACAATATCACAACTGTGGCATATGTCAATTATCAGGGTGGGACTCTCAGTCCCCTAGCTATGAAAGAAGTATCTCGGATACTTTCTTGGGTGGAATCCAGCTCTTGTCTAATTTCTGTGATACATATCCCAGGTGTAGACAATTGGGAAGCATATTATCTCAGCCATCAGGCTTTACATCCGGGGGATTGGTCTCTCCATCCAGATGTGTTTTTTCAGATTGTTCAGCTGTGGGGTCTTCCAGAAATAGATCTGATGGCTTCCCATCTAAACAAGGAACTTCCCAGGTACTTGTCCAGGTCCAGGGATCCTCAGGTAGAGTCGGTGGATGCGTTAGCAGTTCCTTGGTTTTACCAACCTGCTTATATCTTCCCGCCTCGAGTTCTTCTTCCAAGAGTGATCTCCAAGATCATTATGGAACAATAGTTTGTGTTTCTGGTACCACCAGCATGGCCTCACAGGTTCTGGTATGCAGATATTGTCCGGCTGTCCAGTTGGCCACTTCCTTTAAGACCAGACCTTCTGTCTCAAGGACTGTTTTTCCATCAGGATCTCAAATCATTAAATTTGAAGGTATGGAAATTGAACGCTTAGTGCTTAGTCATAGAGGTTTCTCTGACTCAGTGATTGATACTATGTTACAGGCTCATAAATCTGTTTCTAGGAAGATGTATTATCGAGTTTGGAAGACTTATATTTCATGGTGTTCTTCTCATAAATTCTCCTGGCAAAATTCCTAGAATTTTACAGTTTCTTCAGGATGGTTTGGATAAAGGTTTGTCTGCAAGTTCCTTGAAGAGGCACATCTCTGCTCTTTCTGTTTTATTTCACAGAAAGATTGTTAAGGCAGCTTCCTGATATTCACTGTTTTGTGCAGACTTTGGTCCGTATAAAGCCTGTCATTAAATCAATCTCTCCTCCTTGGAGTCTTAATTTGGTTTTGAAGGCTTTACAGGCTCCTCCTTTTGAGCCTATGCATTCTTTGTATATTAAACTACTTTCTTGGAAAGTGTTGTTCCTTTTGGCAATCTCTTCGGCTAGAAGAGTTTCCAAATTATCTGCTCTTTCTTCTCAGTCTCCTTTTCTGATTTTCCATCAAAATAAGGCAGTTTTGCGGACTTCATTTAAATTTTTACCTAAAGTTGTGAATTCTAACAACATTAATAGGGAAATTGTTGTTCCCTCTTTGTGTCATAATCCTAAGAATTCTTTGGAGAGATCCTTACATTCTCTGGATGTTGTAAGAGCTTTGAAATATTATGTTGAAGCTACTAAAGATTTCAAGAAGACTTCTAGTCTATTTGTTGTCTTTTCTGGTCCTAGGAAAGGTCAGAAAGCTTCTGCTATTTCCTTGGCATCCTGGTTAAAGCTTTTGTTTCATCAGGCTTATTTAGAGTCGAGTCAGGCCCCGCCTCAGAGAATCACAGCTCATTCTACTAGATTAGTTTCCACTTTGTGGGCTTTTAAGAATGACGCTTCAGTTGATCAGATTTGCAAAGCAGCAACTTGGTCTTCTTTGCATACATTACTAAATTCTACCGTTTTGATGTATTTGCCTCTTCGGAAGCAGTTTTTGGTAGAAAATTTCTTCAGGCAGCTGTTTCAGTTTGATTCCTCTGCTTATGTTTTAAGGTTTTTCTTTTCAATTATGAGAAAAACGTATTTTTTTTGGATGTGCATTTAATTTTTTCAGCGGAAAATGGCTGTTTTTATTTTTATCCCTCCCTCTCTAGTGACTCTTCTGTGGAGTACCACATATTGGGTATTACTATCCCATACGTCACTAGCTCATGGACTCTTGCCAATTACATGAAAGAAAACATAATTTATGTAAGAACTTACCTGATAAATTCATTTCTTTCATATTGGCAAGAGTCCATGAGACCCACCCTTTTTATGGTGGTTATGTTTTTTTGTATAAAGCACAATTATATTTCCAGTTCCTTTTTTGATGCTTTTTACTCCTTTTTCTATCACCCCACTACTTGGCTATTCATTAAACTGAATTGTGGGTGTGGTGAGGGGTGTATTTATAGGCATTTTGAGGTTTGGGAAACTTTGCCCCTCCTGGTAGGAATGTATATCCCATACGTCACTAGCTTATGGACTCTTGCCAATATGAAAGAAATTAATTTATCAGGTAAGTTCTTAAATAAATTTTGTTTTATATATATATATAAAATGTATATATCTATACCTATATATAATTTATATGGCCCCGGACTACTTAGAAAATGCAGTGGACAACTTAGATATTTGAGTTTTTCCTATCTTTTACATTTAAGTGAACTGCTAACTTTTTCCCTCTTGACTAGTAGCTTTTAACCTCTGACTAGTAAACCATAGTGATATTTTTCCACCTCTGGGTCTAGATATATATTTTACCCCCCAAAAAACATCAGATATATGTAAAAATATGTATTTAAGAATAAACAGAACATATTCTGCTATGTGGAGAACATTCATATGTGAAATATTAATATTTCATTTTGGGTTAGCGCACTTGAGAATAAATGTTAATCCCCCCCCCACACACACTTTTCATGCTCCATTTAAGTTTTTTGGGGAATATGTTAATGTAGTCGTGGTATTTGGATTTCAGCTTTTTGCACGAGGGTGGTTTAGCGCTCATGCGACAACTTTTTACTTTATGCTTTTAATACTTGCTCTTCCCAACGTGATCAAAAAGCTTACTTTTAGTAAAGTTAACACGCAAACAGGAGTGCAAACTACCCCTCCACTAGTAATCTAGCCCTTTATTGGAAGGAGATTGACTTAAACGGACAGTAAACACTAGCCATATGCATTTGTTATTTCGTGTGCACAACAAATGACGAATATTATGCAGTTTCGTTAGCTGTCAAATGCAGAAGAAGGTGGTCACTTGCGGCATTCAGCTCTATTTGGAGCCAGATTTCTTCTTCTGAAAGTGCTACACACTGAGATCTGTGCAAATCCAGATCTTAGTGTGTTGCATTTTTACAAGTGTGAGGGGCCACCTTCTTTCGCATTTAGCAGCTAACGAAACTGCCAAATGCACATCTGTGGTTGCCGCATTCACATTGCTGGTTGCCGCATTCACGTCTTTTCAGGCCTGAATTTCGTCTTGTGGAAGTGCAACACACAAATATCTGGATTTGCACAGATCATTGTGAGTTGCACTTTTGCACAAAGAAATCTGGCGTCAAAAATAGCCGAATTGCGCTGCCCACAGCCATATTCTGCATTTGTTGCGCACACAAAACAATGAATGCACATGTCTAGTAAACACTTTTAGAATGTAATGTAAAAATGTTGTATTATACATAGTAAAATAACTTTGCAATACACATTCATTATTTTTTTTTTGTAAGTTAACTCTGAAAAAATTAGGTTTTCTAATTCTCATAACTGGAAATACAAACTGCTGGTTTCTCAAGACTAAACCTGCTACATATCTGTGCCAAATTGACCTCCATAGAGGTTATCAGATAATTAACTGCAAAACATTGCAGTTTTGCTAACATATTGCCCGTGGATAGATTTGTCTACTCCAGTAGCAAATTTGGATTGGTTTCTCCAAAATAAGGCAAGTGGTGACACTGGTGAGTGGAGTTTGACTACTAAAAAATAATTGCAGCAACCAAAGGTTGTTCAGATTGTGCATGCAATTTAAAAAAAAGGTTTCCAATTTACTTCTGTTATCAGATTTGCTTTGTTCTCTTGGTATTGTATCTTGAAGAGGATACCTAGGTAGGCAGTGTGCATATGTCTGGAGAACTGTATGGCAGCAAACTCTGCAGCCATCTAGTGTTCTTGCAAATGTGTAAAGCATTTTTTTGCATAAAGTACTGCAGACATGTGCATGCTCATAAACCCACCTACCTGCTTTAACAAAGGATACTGAGAATGAAATACATTTGATTATAGAAATATATTGGGATGCTTGGCGCCCATGGGAGACGGATTTACTGCACGGCTATTGGCTAAGAGGTGAAAATGTCACCTCTTAGCCAAAAGTTTTTTATCCATGCGCTGCTGTAGGAGCTAAGAGTGGCGATCGATTGAATCAAATAAAGGAGCTTTTTACATGAAGTATCTTATACTTCATGAATGAAAGTGCCCTTTATTTGTTTCAATAGTAAATCCTAGCGTTTGTAAAATGCTAGGATTTACTTTCACTTTAAGTTGTTATAGCAACAGTTCAGTGTGTATATCGTCTTCCCTTCGTCTACTGCAGTTTTCTATTTTAAAACCCTTTTGTCAAAGCATTTCTCAATTTTTTGCTTCACCCCAAACATTTATTGTATGTATGTGACCCTTGATTAATTTTATGCATACCATCCATGTACGCAATACAGTGAGTTTAAAGGACAGTCAAAACTGAATGCTTTATCTGAATCATGAAAGAAAAAATGGGTTTCATGTCACTTTTAAAGTAAAACATTGCACCCACTCATAAGTTGCCAATGTTCATTTTCTGTTACACCCCAGAATGTTCTGATGAAATATTGATGGAGGATTTTATTTTCTCAAGACTGTAAAAACAGCTACCAGTGATTTTTTTTAAATTATTTTTTTATTATTGAAGACTAAAAATAAACATACAGAAATCCCTTTGGGAGATAACATAAATATGCAGGTGATATAGTCCATAACAGTTAATTAACATATAGGCAAATATTTATCATAAATGCTAAATACAGGAATATCCTACTGTAGTCAGCTGTCTATGAAAAAAGAAGAAGAAAGAAAAACAAAAAAACATACAATTTCTGGTCCTCAGTTTTCCATCTCTATTACGTAAATGTATGCAATACAATTTTGTAGTTTATAAGTCCGTCACAAAATTTACTGAATTCATCAATTTAATATTCCACTACATCTCTATATAATAATTTGTTCAACCTTTAACAGTTCATGTAAAAAAAAAGAAACAAACAAAAAAAAAAACACAACACCTCTCTCTCTTAACGTCATTCCATCCATACCTCCCCTCGACCACTAATCAAGGAATTCATTGTTAGCAATAGCCAATTCGAGGTAGACAGTACCCCTAAAAGGTGCAATTAATTGCACTTAAAATTACATTCTTCCTTTGTAGAAGAACCGTTTATTTGGGGTTATGAATTAAAAGGACAGTATACACTCATTTTCATATAATTGCATGTAATAGACCCTACTATAAAAAATAGGATGCACAGATACTGATATAAAAATCCAGTATAAAACTGTTTAAAAACTTACTTAGAAGCTCTCAGTTTAGCTATGTTGAAAAGGCAGTTGGAAAGCCCACTGCAAGTGGAATATAAGACACTCCCCCTTCTTTTGCATATGAAAAGACCCTTTACACAAACAGGAGCAAGCTGGAGAAGGTAGCTGATGGTATTCTCATAAAACTTTGGGGCTTGGTTAGGAGTCTGAAAATCAGAGCAATGTTATTTAAAAATAAGCAAAACTATACATTTAAAAAACAAAAACAAAACCTTTATGGGCTATATAAACAGATCATCTACAAAACATTTATGCAAAGAAAAAATGAGTATATAAGGTCCCTTTAATCGAGGTGTCCAATTGCTCCATTATCATCTGATTTTTAAGTTTCTGGAGAAATTCTGTCACACTAGGGGCTTTGCAGGATTTCCAGTATTTAAGGATCAATAATCTGCCGACCATAATTATAGCATTTAATTGGGAAACTTTTTGAAGGAATTTTCTTTTTGGCCGTCTATAAAAAAAAAATACGAGGTTATCCGTTATTTGTATGTGATTTTGGTTAATTTTATTTACCCAATAGATAATCTTATACCAAGATTTCTTTATTTTAGGACAGTTCCAGAAACAATGGTGATTATCCGCTTTTAATATTTTACATTTGTGACAATGAGCGCCTGATATATCTGGTCTTGATGTTTGGTGTAATATATATTCTGTTTATAAGTTTAGTGTGCGATTCTCTCCATGAGGAGGAGAGTATGGCGGTATCTGTGAGTTTAAAACTTTTGGAGATGGTTTCCGGTAGAACCTGCCAGGTGTCTGCTATTTTGTGCACATTCACTTGTCCACGGGAGCTCATAACTACTTTATATAATAGAGAGATAGAGTATTTGCTTGCTTTGAATAGATTCAGTGCAGGTTCTAAAATAAGCCAGGTTTCCTCTTCTATGCTATTATATACAATTTCCTGAACATAGTGTCGGGCCTGTAAGAAGGCAAAAAAATTCTCTATTCGGAATACCGAATTCTTGTTTTAAGTCAGAAAATGTCTTACATCTCCCTGATTCTTTTTTTTTTAAACTGATGTATATATTCTAGCCCTTTTGAGGCCCAGTCTTTGAACATTTTGGAATTTAACGCTGGAGTAAAATTAGGATGACCAGTAGTAGTTAAATATTTAGAATAACATGGGTTAATATGTAGGATTTTCAATATTCTTTGCCAGGCCACAATCACATTTTGAATAACAGGTAATTGTTTAACTTTAACAGGCCATTTATTAGGGGAACAGGGAAGAACAGGGAAGAAGAGCCCTAAGTGAGTATGAATGCACTAAGATTTCTTCTAAAGAATTAACTGCATAATAATATTTTCCTGTTAACCAGTCCATAGCGGTCTTTCCAATACATATTAGGTTATATATTTCAATATCTAGTAGTGCAAATCAGATCTAAATAATGAAAGTTTATTAAATGCAATAGCCTTCCGTTCCCCCCCCCCCATAAAAATTGTATACATATCTGTTTAAATGCATTAAAATCCTTTCATTTTAACATTATTTGGAGGTTTTGCATTAAGTATAGTAATTTAGGGAAAATCACCATTTTTATTAAGTTAATTTTGCCTGTTAAAGTTAACTTGAATTTGGCCCAATTTTCCAGATCATGTATTTTTTATGAAAAATAGAAGGATAATTAAGCTCATACCACTCATTGATATCCTTGGCTAATTTAATACCCACGTATATAAAAGCATCATATTTTACCCAGGGCCATCTTAAACACAGGGCAAAAGGGGCAGCTGCCCACGGCCCAGTGTTTGTTGAGGGGCCCACGAGTCTTTAAAAAAATAAATAAAACATTTTTGTGGTTCATACCAGACTACTGATGTGACATGGGGAACACACACATTCAGTCCTAATACTGTCACAGACAAAAGTTATCTGCTTATATTTATTTGTGAGAAACTGTGCCAGACCGTGCCGTTATCATGTGACATGCCAAGCTATTGCCATGTGCTGTTCTAGATGTGCACTGTGCAGCACTGAATGCTAAGCCCTAACTCGGCATCCAGCCATTCCCACTGCATCAGAAAAGGTCCTGCTGGGGTTACCACTGTTACCAGGTAACTGCTCTGGTGGTGGGGATTGTTTCTGGGTAGAGCTGACTGTAGGTGCATGCAGCAGAGAGCTGGAGCAGCAGGCACGTGAGGATATTAGCATCTGTGCAGCTGCACACAGTCTTGAGGCTGTGTGACTTGTCTCACACTGTATTCATGCATCCTTGGGCAGACAGCATCCAGTCTGCTGGTCCCCTCAGCCCTGTTCTTTCTCCTGTGGCCCTAAGATCAACAAACTGAAGTTTTTTAGGGGAACAGTGCTTTGTAGAAAGGTGTCAGTGGGAAGAATAAGTGAGTGCACACATGCCCCTCCCCATGCAGCATTGTCTAGTACAGGGTGAGAGGGAACTTGTTCCTAGCAAAGAAGGGACATGTGCTGCTGTGGCTGATATATAGTGTCATGCTGATACTTCACACATTAATGTCAGTTTATTTTTATAGTTTTTGTTTTCTCTCTCAGATAAATACATATATACACATATAAATACATAAATACATCTGTAAACATATATATATATATATATATATATATATATATATATATATATATATATATATATATATATATATATATGTTTACAGATGTATTTATGTATTTATATGTGTATATATGTATTTATAGACATATCATTAAGTGATAAGTGCATTGGAGCCCTTTGCAGTTAAGTAGTAAAACATATATTTATGCAATATTCATAATCAATAAACACCTAGATTACGAGTTGTGCGTTCGTGTTTTAACACTGAAAAAATGTTAATTTCAGCGTTAAAACAGCACCGCAGCCATTACATGTCTTGGAATAGTTGTACCGCAAGCCTTTTAGCCTGTAACGCAACGTCAGTCCCGCACACGTAAAAATGATGTTTTTTCATAGGACTTCCATAGCGCAGCCATTACATTTCCGGTGAGGCTAAAAAGCTTGCGTTACACCCTATAATGATAAGATCCGTACCGCCATCTGAGAGCAGTAGTTATGAGTTTTACGCAACAAAACTGTTACATAAAACTCATAACTAAAGTACACTAAACACCCAAAAACTGCATATTAACCCCTAAACCGAGGCCCTCCCGCATCGCAAATACTATATTAAAGTTATTAACCCCTAATCTGCCTCTCCTGACATCGCCACCACTATAATAAAGTTATTAACCCCTAAACCGCCATCCTCCCGCATCACAACCACTATTTAACTATTATTAACCCCTAATCTGCCATCCGCCCACATCGCCCCCACTATACTAGTTATTAACCCCTAATTCAGCCGCCACGATAATAAACCTATTAACCCCTAAACCGAAAGCCCCCACAACAAAAAATACGAAATAAACCTATTAATCCCTAAACCGAAAGCCCCCACATCTCAATAAGCTAATTTAAACTAGCAACCCCTAAACCTAACGCCCCCCAAATTTTATATTAAAATTACAATTTCCCTATCTTAAATTAAATTAAAACTTACCTGTCAAATTAAAAAAACTAAGTTTAAACTAACAATTAAACTAATATAACTATTAAACTAAAATGTAACTAACTACCAATTAAATAAACTATATTACACATTAAAAAAATACTAACAATACAAACTATCTAATTATAAAAAATAAAAAAGACTAAATTTGGAAAAATAACAAACAAAATGATCAAAAATAAAAAATAATTACACCTAATCTAATAGCCCTATAAAAATAAAAAAGCCCACCCAAAATTAAAAACCCTAGCCTACAATAAACTACCAATAGCCCTTAAAAGGGCCCTTTGTAGGGCATTGCCCTACGTTAAACTGCTCTTTTACCTGTAAAAAAAATACAAAGACCCCCCCAACAGTAAAACCCACCACCCAACCAACCCCCCAAAATAAAAAATACATAACTCTAAAAAAAAACTAAGCTACTTATTGCCCTGAAAAGGGCATTTGTGTGGGCATTGCCCTTAAAAGGGCATTTATCTCTTTTGCATTGCCCTGAAAAGGGCATTTAGCTCTTTTTTACGAAAAGCCCAAACCTTAAATGTAAAAAAAAACCCACCCAAGAAACCTTAAAAAAATCCTAACACTAACCCTGGAAGATCCACTCACAGTTTCTGAAATCCCGCTTGAAGGATCTTCATCCCGGCGGCTCCATCTTCATCCAGGTGGCAGGTGGCTCCATCTTCAGCCAGACGGCTCCATCTTCATCCAGGTGGCTTCTTCTATCTTCATCCTAGTGGCGTGGAGCGGGTCCATCATGAAGACATCCGGCGCAGAGCATCCTCTTCATATGGTCGCCGCCGTATACTGAATCTTCAATGCAAGGTACGTGATTCAAAATGGTGTCCCTTGCATTCCTATTGGCTCATTTGATTTTGGAAATTCCGCCTGGATGAAGATGGAGCCACCTGGATGAAGATGGAGCCGTCTGGATGAAGATGGACCTAGGTCCCCACACAGGTGAACTA
The DNA here is from genome assembly GCF_027579735.1 of Bombina bombina. Classification (NCBI taxonomy): domain Eukaryota; kingdom Metazoa; phylum Chordata; class Amphibia; order Anura; family Bombinatoridae; genus Bombina; species Bombina bombina. The sequence continues at coordinate 204,691,091 of NC_069506.1, forward strand.
CTTCCACCAATCCCTCTTCTACCCATACACCTCCTTCCCCTGTTATTCCCCACCCCTACCCCTATCTGAGTATATACCCCCACTGACCCCAGTTAGGTATACGCTCCCACGTTCCCAGGGTGACTTTTTGGAGAGCCTATGGCTCACTTACGATTTCTCACACACAATGTTAGGGGACTAAACACCATAGGTAAGAGGAGCCTTCTAGCCAGATCCTTGCGACACCACAGGGCAGATGTTGTGCTTCTTCAAGAGACACATCTCCTAGCAGGTGCCCAACCCACAGTCATCTCTAGAGATTACCCCGTTTTCGAAGAAGCCTCTTACACTAAAAAAGCTAGAGGTGTTGCTATTTTGATACATAAGAGAGTAGCCTTTGAACTCATCCATGTATTTAGAGACCCCCAGGCCAAATTTCTTATTTTGATATGCACCCTTGATCATGTTCCATACACGTTAGTCTCTGCATACCTCCCGAACACACTTCAACCTAGGTACTTGAAGAAATTACTGGGGTAAATAGAACAGCTCAAACAGGGCAGAGTGATCCTAGCAGGTGACTTTAATATGGTTTGGGATGATAAATTAGACAGGAAAGCTAAACCCGACAACTTAAAACACCCCAGGGTTAACCCGGTAAGTGGTAGATTTCCCACTCTAATGACACAGTATGGGTATTTTGATATTTGGTGGTTGCTCCACCCCTCGGAGAGAGATTACACATACTTCTCTCATTTGCATGACTCTTACTCGAGACTCGATTACATTTTTTCCCACGTGGATACCCTAGATGCAGTAACTCGGGCCTCCATCTCTATCTGCCCATGGTCGGATCACAACCAACTACTAATTGACATATACTCGTGTGAAGCGGCCAAGACCAGGCCTTCGTGGAGACTCCCCTACCACATCCTCTCAGACATCCCTTTCAGGGAATAACTGAGAAAGGAAATCATGTTTACTATTAAGACGAATAGGAATCCTCAAATCAGAGATGATATAATTTGGGGGGCGTTTAAGGCTACCATAAGAGGCCTTATCATTAAAAAACAAGCATCCTTGCGGAAACAGGCAGGTCTACCTCTGTCACAAGCATACTACAAATTGAGGGAACTGGAGCAGCAGCAACGCACAACTGACATACTAGGTTTGAGCGATAAAATCAAAGAACTTAGGCTCCATATTGGGCCAGATTGAGCTTAAAAAGACCCAAGCCAACCTCCTCAAACTTAAACAAACTATGTATGCCAAGAGCAATAAAGCTGATTCTGTCCTAGCCAATAGACTTAGGCAGCGAGCAGGAGTCTCCCGAATTCATGCTATTAAAAAAGGGATAAGACCTTCAGACTTCCATCCCAAAAAGGCCAGCAATTTAGCGATTACTATTCGTCTCTGTATAATATTCGAGATAATGAGTCTACTACTCCTGCCTCTTCTGAGGCAATAAGCTCCTTTCTGACCTCTTTAAAACTTCCCTCCCTTAATACAGACCAAAAAGTATCCCTTGATAATCCCTTCTCGCTCCAAGAAATAAAACGTGTCATCAAACACTTAAAGCCCCTTAAAGCTCCCGGGCCTGATGGGTATACGGCAATCTTTTATAAAACTTAAATCCAGGAACTATCACTGCTGCTGCTCAGTTTCTTTAAACTAGCAAACGCAGAAGGCACATTTCGTAAAGAGTTTCTCGAAGCGACCATAATAACGATTCCGAAACCAGATAAAGACCCTGCGCTTTGCACAAATTACAGACCGATCTCTCTGATAAACTCGGATATAAAGATTTATTCAAAATTGCTTGCAAACAGAATTTCTAACATATTGCTAGCCCTTATCAATCCTGACCAGATGGGTTTCATCCCAGGTAGGGAAGGTCCGGATAATACTAGGAGACTATTAAATATCCTTACGGAAGCTAACAGACTAAATAGGTCCATAGCGATAATTTCCCTCGACGCTGAGAAGGAGTTCGATCGGGTTCGCTGGGTATATTTATGGAAGGTCTTAAATACTTTTCAATTCCCAGCATGTATGATCCTGGATTCAGTTCAATACCTTTCCCCATTACTAATGGGACACGTCAGGGGTGCCCCCTTTCTCCGCTACAATAGAGCCTTTGGCAGCTCAAATAAGAAGAGACCACACACTTGAGGGAGTAACTATACATGGTACAAACCATAAGGTGGCCCTCTTTGCCGCCGACACCATGGTCTTTTCCTCCAAACCCTTACAAACCATACCCAGACTCCTAGAGACTTTAGAAAGGTTTGGCAGTCCTTCCCACTTTAAACTTAATCAACATAAAACATTTCACACATTTAGGAGTTAAGCTATCGCATGACATCCCTACAGTAGTTAAAGCCAATTATCAACCCCTTCTGTCTGAGCTTAGATCCCTAAAACATAAATGGAATTACAAATCAATATCATGGCTAGGGAGAGTGGCATCCCTTAAAATGAGCTTTCTCCCTAAGTTGACTTACCTATTCAGGTGTCTCCCAATCCATGTCCCCAAATACACCTTACTTCAATTCCAAAGCAAATTCACCAGATTTATGTGGCAGGGCAAGCCCCCTAGAATAGCACAGAAAACCCTTCAATATTCTAGAGAACATGGGGGAGAGGCCTCTCCATCCATAACCCGTTATTTCGAGGCGGCGCAATGGGGCGTCAATGACTCCAATAGTAAATGGAGGTCACTTGAACAAGCCTCGTTGCCTCACCAAGTTTGCCTGAAAGACCTTATATGGACCCCCCCACACTGTAGATGGACTCTAGCAATTGATAATATTATCATAAAAGAATGCCTAGCCATATGGGAACAGCTTAGGCACTATAAACACATTGCACCCCACCCTTCCCCCATCACCTCAATATCTGGCCTTCTGACTGGACTACCTGACTCGCACGCAGCCACATGGGCAAATATAGGTATCGTGAGAGTTGCTGACATTTGGTCACCCTCCCAAGCAGACTCATTTACCTCACTTGATCAGCTTAGAGCCATAACCACGATCCCACCTTATCTAACTTTTGAACACACCAGAGTAACCAGTTTTTGTCTAGCTGGAGGTTTCTCCCCTCTTCAAATCGTCAACTCACTATATGGGAAACTAGGTGGAAGCAGGGCCTCCGACTAGGGAGACCTATGTCCATTCATTATAATTTAATGGATGGCGCAACACCAGAAGATAAAGCCCCGCACATTTTAAAATGGGAACAAAAACTCAACATTTCCATTCCTAGTAAAGACTGGCAACACACGTTCACATTTACAAAGCAAGCCCTTCACTGTGTCACCATCTATGAGACGTATTTTAAACTCCTCACCCATTGGTACTATGTCCCGACAAGATTAGCCAAATTGTTCCCCCTCACCACACCCCTTTGTTGGAGGAACTGTGGTCAAACTGGTGACATGACTCACATTTGGTTGGGCTGTCCCAAGATTAAACCATTATGGAGCGAGTGTTTCTCCCTGCTAGCCAGTATAGGGATAACATTAACTAAAACCCCAGAGATAGCCTTACTCCATATAGGTACCAGTGGCTTACCTAGGTATCAAGGATATCTATGTATATACCTCTTCTCAGCAGTTAAACTTTCAATTGTCAGATCTTGGAAAATGATAAACCCCCCGCCATGGCCTGACATAGTTAAGCTTATGGCATTCTTGTACTCAATGGAGAGGAATATTTTCTTTTCCAGTGGAAAAATAGACCTATTTGAAATGACATGGGCAGCATGGAAATCTATACATGACACCCAATGGCTCCCAAGTTTAGATAATTAGGGAAAACTATCCCCAGATCCAAGAGACCTGTCCATTGCCCTATGTCTGCCTGGACCCCTAGATCCCATCCCTACCCCCACCCCCCCTCCTTTTTATCCCTCACCCGTTATCTTAATCCCCTCCTGGAACATAATAACATGTTTAATTACAGTTCTACAGTTATTATCCTCCATATCTGGACGCATCTATGTGACTTTAAGTTTGAGGTAATGACCTAACCCAAAAAGTGGGTTACTTGGATATCCTTTATGTTGTTTTATTTTTTATTATTGCACTAAGTTTATGTTGTTAGTGGAGCACTGAAAAGGTGCAATGTTACCTATTTATTATGAAAATCAAATAAAATATATTTAAAAAAATAAAATAAAACCTAAGCTCGCTACAATATAACTATTAGTTATATTGCAGCTAGCTTAGGTTTTATTTCATAGGTAAAAATGTATTTAGTTTTAAATAGGTATTATTTAGTTAATAACTGTAATTTAGCTCTATTTTAATTATGTTAAAGTTAGGGGGTGTTAGGGTTAGGGTTTCGGTTAGGGTTAGGTTTAGGGCTTAATATAGTTTAATTTAGGTTGTTGCGATGTGGGGGGCTGGCGGTTTAGGGGTCAATAGGTTTATTTAGTGGTAGTGATGTGGGAGGCCAGAGGTTTAGGGGTTAATAACTTTATTTAGTGGCGGCGATGTCGGGGAGCGGAGGAATAGGGGTTAATAAATTATTATGATAGTGTAAGCGATATTGGGGTGCAGGGGAATAGGGGTTAATAACTTTAGTATAGTGGCGGCGATATCGGGAGCGGCAGATTAGGGGTTAATAGCTTTATTTAGGTGGCAGCGATATTGGGAGCGGCAGATTAGGGGTTAATAAATTTATGTAGGTGCCGGCGATGTCAGGGACAGCAGATTAGGGGAGTTTAGACGTGAGGTTTATATTAGGGTGTTAGGTTTTTCGCCCATAGACATCAATGGGGCTGCGTTACGGAGCTTTTCATTCTGAGATCGCAGGTGTAAGGTTTTTTTCTGACACCTTCTCCCCATTGATGTCTATGTGGAAAGCGTGCATGAGCATGTCAAAACAGCACTTGTATTGTGTGCGGTATGGTGCTCAACGTAACCATGTAGCACGCACAAGCCGGCTGTTTGAAAACTTGTAATGGCTGCACTATAGGGCGTGAAATAACGCAACTTTTGTTGCGTTAGTTAAATTCCCTATAGCGCGCATAACTTGTAATCTACCTGAATGTGTTAAACTGTGTATGTACTGTAAATATTTCTCATTCCAATGTTCTGCACATAGCAGAATATGTTTTATGTATTTTTAAGTAGATATTCCTGTATCCATCTATCTATCTATCTATCTATCTATCTATCTATCTATCTATCTATCTATCTATCATCTATCTATATACAGTATGTATATATATTGTACCAAAATACCATCAGATATATGAAGAAATATGTATTTATGTATAAATAGAGCATATTCTTTTATGTGAAGAAAATTGGAATGTGAAATATTCATATTTTCATGTCGGGTTATCGCACCTGAGAATATGTGATCAGGTTTACGCACAGGTAGGGTGTTAGGTTTTTTCCACTTTTTTTGCTCCATTGACTTCTATGAGGGAATACGTTATCACGAGTGCAATATTGTAAGTTTTTTATGCTCGTCGGGTTAGCGCACAACCAAAAACAGTTTACTTTCAACTTGTGAAATGAGCTCAACCCGACGTGTGCCAAAATCTTTCTTCTAGCGCAGTTAACGCTCAAGCAGGAGCATTAAATACCGCTCCACTTGTAATCTGGTACTAAATAAATGCTAGGTAGAATGATGCATTCAAAGAAAACATTAGTCTGAAAATATCATGTAGATATATTTTTTAAAGTTTCATTAGCTGTTTAAATATTGACAAAATAAGTGTAAAGTTATATACAAGTCTATACAAGAATCGGAGCTGCCATGTTGTAACTTAGGTTACCTGCTCTGCTGTGGCTAATTAGGGACAGTTATAAGTAGGTCACTAAAGTGTGCAACCAATAGCTGTGTGTAATATAATAGTGTTCTGAATTTCCATTTTTAACATGAACTAAAAAGCTCAAAATTTCAGATTGAATTACAGGAAAGGGATATAAAATAAATAATGAGTTTATTATATATATTTATATGATTTATCATTTTATATTACCATCTCAAAGTGTTTAATGTCCCTTTAAAGGGACATACAACAGATTGAGACCTTTGCATTTCCTAAAAGGGCTAATTAATTAAAATAGTTTGCATACATTTAAAAAAAAAAAAATGCTGGAAATTAGCAAAATGAATTACATAGCTAAGCTGCCTGAAGCAGCTAGCTCCACCCCTCTTATCAGTGTTCAGACACAGGTATTGTATTTCAACTGAGTTCACAGCTTCTAGGCATGCTCCAGCAGATAATCCCTATGCATTTCTGTATTCTACCAAAGCAAATATAGATATAGACACAGCCATAAAAGGAAATGTGTGGGGGAGTTAGAACTTTACAATTCAGAAACTAAAAAGTAAGGGTTAATGGTGAGGCACTGCAGTATAAATTTGCAGGTAAAGTAATTAAAGTACATATTATTATATTTTGTCTCTATCCCAACTTGTTTTATGTCCCTTTAAGTGAATATGGTATTTAAACCCTATGGGTTCCTCCTGATATTAAAAAAAAATAAAAAAAGAATGTGTGATTTTATTGTACGTACAGACATCTGCACAAATTACAACTATTTATGCAATGTGTTCTCAGAAAGCTTTGCAGTTTGGGAGCCTGACAGGTTTTTCTCTGCACAAGGCTAAATAAATGAATGCATTTAACAGTTCTGTTAGTGTCTTTGTCTTGCCTTTCAGTATTCTTTTGTCCTTGCTCAATGCTGCTTCTGTTTTGACAATAACTGAAAACGTATGCTTGGACTTTAAAATTCACTTTGATGATGTTTATTAAAGTCTTTAACACAGCTACAAAAGTACTTCATTTTACTGTAATACAAATGATGCTATAGACTCATGTTTGGGTAAAAACGGCCACAATTGCTGTCACACTCACCCTTTTTCCTTACAGTTTGACAAATATAAGGCTACTGTTTAGGTACATGTGCTGACATTTGTATGTGTAGCAAAAACTGCCCTTGGCTGTCCCTGATAATGGCTCTGCTGCTTGTTCATAGGAGGGAGTCTTGTCTCTACCTTTTCCACATATACTGTATACTGTTTGCAGTAATCCTGTTTCTAAATAGCTGTAGTGGTCTTGTCAGCCACAATGGTCCTAGGTTCCAGCTCCATGTCAATAACTGCTCAGCATTCTACCATGTACAGGGCCTCGTTCTGGATGTAGTTATAGAAATAACTTTATTCAGTGGGGCAAAACTACTGAATTAAATGTTTTATGTGTGATCATCATATAAGTGCTGGGTCATATGTTATGTATGCAGAGTTGTAGACTTAAAGGGACAGTCTACACCAGAATTGTTATTGTTTAAAAAGATAGATAATCCCTTTTTTACCCATTCCCCAGTTTTGCATAACCAACACAGTTATAGTTATATATTTTTTACCTCTGTGATTATCTTGTATCTAAGCCTCTGCAAACTGCCCCTTTATTTCAGTTCTTCTGACAGACTTGCAGTTTAGCCAATCAGTGATAGCTCCCAGGTAACTTCACGTGCATTAGCACAGTGTTATCTATATGAAAAACATGAACTAACACCCTCTAGTGGTAAAAAACCTGTTAAAATGCATTCTTAAGAGGCGACCTTCAAGGTCTAAGAAATTAGCATATGAACCTCCTAGGTTAAGCTTTCAACTAAGAATACCAAGAGAACAAAGCAAAATTGGTGATAAAAGTAAATTGGAAAATTGTTTAATATTACATGCTCTATCTGAATCATAAAAGTTTGTTTTGGGCTAGACTGTCCCTTTAAAGCCTTATCTCACAGTCTGGTGCATTCATGTCTCGTACACAAATGATGTGTAGTAAAACCATTGAGTACACATCAGGGCTATTAGCTAATTAAAAGCTGTTTTATAAAATCATGACAATTACAGGGGTTCACACTGTTAGCACCACACCAAAATGCTACCAAACTTACATTGCTATAATTAACCCTATAATTTGCACCTTGGAAATGGTAATTAATAGTCTTAAAATAGATTTGACTTTTTTTTAATTAAAGGCTTCTTAGTTTACAAGTATGTGTTTAACCTAGACCCTGTGTTATTTACATCAAAGTGCATTACAGGGACACTAAACTACATTTCACTGATAGAACAATTGTGTCTTAAATTAACTACAACTTGCTATGTAAATACAAGTTTTGCCCCATGGGTTCATTTTACCTAATTCTTCAGCCTTTTTTGCCACATTCATTTTTTTCTCTTCTGGTTCCACAGGGGGTACAGCCAATCAGATGTTGTATTGTTAGCGCAACTGAAAATAATCAGAGTGAGCTATGCCTAGGGTTGCCACCTGGGCCATGTTTTCATGGACACATAAGAGTTACACAGTCTTCAGGGTATGCAGAGAGGAATAGGAATAGTGCTGTCCAGGGTCACTATTCATGTGCTCACCCTGCAGCATGTGTAACTCCTGTGTCCAGTAAAACATGGCTGAGGTGGCGACCCTAGCTCTGCCATTTTGTGTAGCTCTATAGCAAATGCATTACCCATCAAACTGCTGTCAAACAAGCTGGATCAGAGTGCTGGCGTGCTCTCTGCTTACTTTTAAAGGCAGGCAGCATCTGATTGGCTGTTTTTTCTTCTTTCAGTCGGTAAGTGTACAGCCAAGAGCAAAGTCTGTTTGGAGAATTAGCTAAACATGCAACCAAAGTGAAGTTATATTTACATAGAGAACTGGAAAGTGTGTTTAAGGTATTACTACTTCACCTTCTTCAATGTTTCCTTTATATTGCAGTTTCAAATGTTGTGTCACTTTAAATACCAATATAAAACTATTAAAAACATCATAATGAATGCTTAGAAAAAGTTGTGATAACTATAATTTACTTACAATATCATGCTATTTACTAATACATGTATTAATGATGGGTTTGATTGTTAGTGCTAAAAGTTGAAAATGTTTTGTTTTAGAACTTTTGCTAATGGCTAAATGGGGGGTTAACTTTACTTTGTACAATGTATATAATATAGAGTTTACCAATATAAATTCTTTGTTTAATAATAATAAAACATAGCTTTTAATTAACTAATAGCCATAAGGTATGTTCACTTGTTTTACTACATTACATTTGTTGAGACTTTAATTTTGAAACTGTAGGGGGTTTAAGCTGTAGTTTGTTTTAGGCATGCTGTTCTAATCTAATGTCCCCGCTGAGCTTTGTTGCAGGTTGGCTGCCTTTTTACATTAACAGTGCAAAATAAAATGGATAGGGTTCAAAAGTAAATAGTTTCACTGTAGGTCCCATTCTCTAAGGCTTTCCAATCAGGGGGAAATGTCTAAAAAAGTCACTGTTACAAGGTCCTTCACTTTGGGTACCTGTATATTTCACTACGCAGCATAACCAATATTTCTGTATACGTAGGACAAACTCAAATATTACAATATAGTGTTCAATAAAAAAAAATAGCAGATTAAAAAAATTATACTGAAAGTATAAAGTAAAAATCTTAATCAAGGTAAACATTAAAGATCATTTTAATAATTAAAAAACACAGCAAAACTCGAATTCAAATGACGTATCAAAATTCATATTTAAGGAATGCAGGAGAAAATTGTAAATAATGCACAGTATAATTTCAAGGAAAGACGTTTAAAGTTTAAAGTATAGAGCATGCAATTTTAATAAAATTTCCAATTTACTTCCATTTACAAAATATATATTTCCACTTTTTGAGTCATCAGCTTCTACTGAGCATGTGCAAGAATTCACAGAATATACGAGTAGTAAGAAGCTACACATGTCGTCTAACTTAATTTGACAGGTACCACGCCCCTTTTAATGTAAATCTCCACCTATTTCCGCCCACATCTCCGCCCATATACCTGCCCCTAGAATCCACCCCATTTTAATATTGATAATGATTTTGATATGGTAATGATATAGCAGCGTAATAAATACAATTTATTTTTTATTGAATGTAATGATTTTTATATGGTAATTATATAGTTGCAGAATAAATAAAATGTATTCTTATTGATTGAATAATTGAGTAGTATGAAGCTACACATGTGGTCAAACTAAATTTAACAGGTACCACTCACCTTTTTTATGTAAATCTCTGCCCATTTACTTGCCCCTAGAATCCACCCCTTTTTAATATTGATAATGATTTTGATATGGTAATGATATAGCAGCTTAATAAATAAAATGCATTTTATTGATTGTAATGATTTTTATATGGTAATTATATAGTTGCGGAATAAATAAAATGTATTTGTATTGATTGAATAATTGTTTTATGAATGAGCAAAATGTTTTTATTTTGCTGGGGTATATGTAATATCCAATAGGATTTGTAGGTAGTGAATATTTTTAATACCCTTTAAATTATTTATGTTTAAGGATATGGGCCAGACAAAGCTGTAATAAACAAACATGTTTGTACTTGCCCGCAGTACAGAATTCTGTACTAGGGGCAAGTCAGAACATGTTGAAGCCAGTAGAGGCATGTTCTGGCTTGTCGCTAGGGAGGAATTTTGTTTTGCGGACAAGTCCGACCATGATTATTACCGCTTTGTGTGCCACCCCTTAGTAAGCAATTTTGTGTGCATGCTTTTTTTAGGCTCCTGTATTTAAGAGAGCCCAATTGTGTGGTGTATTACATCACATTAATAGTTTAAATAATAGAATAATTTAAAGGGCCACTAAACCCAAAATCTTTCTTTCATGATTCAGGTAGAGAATAGAAATTTAAACAACATTACAATTTACTTCCATTATTTATTTTGCTTCATGTTTTAAATATCCTTAGTTGAAGAAAAAGCAATGCACATGGTGAGCCAATCACACAATGCTTCTATGTGCAGCAACCAATCAGCAGCTAGTGAGCATATCTAGATATGCTTTTCCTCAAAGAATATCAAGAGAATAAAACACATTAGATAATATAAGTACATTAGAAAGATTTTTAAAATTGCATTCTCTTTCTAAATCATAAAAGAAAAAATGTGGGTGGCATGTCCCTTTAACACAGACACAAATACAAATTTTAATAGTTCTATTATGGAGAAAAAAAACATTTATACAATAACAAGATTACAAAGATAATACAAAATAAGATTATTTTTTTTTAAACTGAATAATTTATTTACATTTTTTACCAAATTTAAGCAATAACAAGATTACAAAGATAATATAAAATAATAATAAGAAAAAAAAATACATTTAAAACGAAATAATTTATTTACATTTTCAACCAAGTAGTCGGTTGTATAAGTGTACCAGTTCTTTTCTTAAGTAGTAAATAACCATGAGGACTTGTTAGACCAGGGGGACTTAGTGAGCTGGATCTTAAAAAAAGGCTCCTTCATCTCTTTCTTGTGAAGGGGTTTGAACATCACTTGCTGAATTCTCATTTAACATCTTTAAACCATCAAGGTTTTTCCTGATTGTTGTGTTACCAACAACACTCAATGGGATGTTCAGTTCAGCCATTGCACTCAGAAATGTATTACAACCTTGGGGTGTCTTTCTAATTGTAACATTATTATTTTGGGTAACACCACGCACCAGATCGAGTATATTTGACCCAGGCACAACACGCTGGGCACAAATTCTCCTATGTCATTCCACCCAGTAATGTGTTTAGCCTGAACCATTTTACTGAGTAGAAGTTCAGCATTCTTTTTGAAGCAGTCATTTACACTGCTAACCACTTAAATGATTATAGTATTAGTTTCTGTATCTGTAGTATGTAAAGTATTTTCTTCTGATGGTGGATTAACATGCGGAATTAACAGCTTTAACTCATTTTTCCCCCTCATTTTGTTTAGCACTCACCAAGTATTTTTGCAACACAGTTGTATACCTCTATATTTTTTCCCCATCAGATAAATCACTCTGCAAAAAAGAAGTCATTTCGGCATCCATGTTTTGCAACACTGACTCCCGAGAATTTGCTACAGAATTTGTTTTATTTTGTAAACGGTCCATATCTTTTTTAGGAACAAGATACATTTTCTCACTATAATCCATTAGCGGTTAGTCAAAAGACCAGTTAGCAATGGTATAGCAAAGCTAAGCAACGCTCCAATAAATCCTCCAGACTGTTTCACTAATCGTTTTTCTTTTTAACAATAGATATTAGTTTGTTGCTCCAAGCTTTTATAATTTTGCGCCACTTTTTAAGGGCTCCTATTTGTCTAGTCGATAAGGGTATTTTAACCTTTATATTATTGAGCGCAATCTCACATATCGTAGTGACTAGATCATTAGACACTGAACCCAAAATCTTTTTTCTTTTAGCTGCTGATGCACTCAATAAAGCTTTTAAAGCAGGTCAATTGCGATGGAGTCTTTTAGACATGTTTGCACCTCGTCAGTTGCTACAATAAATGACTAAAGGAGTCAATTTTATCTCTTTTTAGTGTCTTTTTTTTAAAGATATACACAGCTGGTAATTCAGGGGGAAAGATACTGCCTCTTAAATTGTATTCATTGGGTGTAGTAGATCTTAAATCAGCTAATAAATAACCGTAAGCTTTACTTGTGGCATCTTCAAAAGACTCTAAAGAAAATTTTGTTTTTCCAGGATACATTTGGTGGGCTAATGTTGTAATGTGTAACTTATCCCTAGGATTTTTAAAAAGTACCAGATATTTAGTATTTAAATTAATTGCTCTGCTTTTTTACCCTGACAAAACACGTTCTTTACAAGGTACATTATACCCAGATTTCTGTGATGTACATACTTGGTGAGTGCCTTTTCAATTTCAGGACTATCACTCGTAGCATCCATCAAATCATCAACAAACTCAGTGTCGTGGTAGAGACAACGGTCTTGCAGTCTGTCTAAAAGCTTGTATAGTTCCAGTCGTGCATAGGCGGTGGTGAAACAAGCAATGAAAATGTTTGCGTTAAGTGCTAATGTGTGAGAGCCCTTAGTGTATTTCCAACTGACTATAGCAGAGTCATCGTCTAAGAAATTTAAAGATGACACCGCATACTTTGGTAGAAACACATAACGAAAATGTTTGTCAGGGTCAGTTACAATACTTGTATTCTGCAAATTGCTTTTTTGAGCAAATTTACCCCATAAAGAATTTAGAAAAAGTTTGTAAATTTGCCTCTTTGCCGGATTGACCTTTATTTCATGCAGTCTCAGTGTGACACCCTCTTTGTCAAAGTAGTCGGATACATATTTTTGTTTTTTACCATCCGTCCGTACACCAATCAGGGTAACCTGATGCCTCCTGTTTGTCCCTGAGATGTTCCTTGATATATCCTGCGAATAATGCGCCTGTGCGCTGTTCAAAATGCCAGACTTTAACATTTTTACACATCCTGTACCCTTTATCCAAAGCCTTTGCTATTTCAACCGTACACCATGTGCCTGTCAAGGCCCGCTCTTCCTCAGTATGCTCGCAAGGTGTCAGTTGGGTGGTGCTTGTGTGGCATAATGGGAACATCATTTTGCCATTCATTTTTACAGGTAGTACAGCAAAGAACAAAGTTCTAGGGGGGTACACCCCTCACCACACCCACAATTCAGTTTTACAAACTATGCCTCCTATGGAGGTGGTGAAGTAAGTTTGTGCTTGATTTCTATGATTTCTTCTGTGAAAAGCGCTTCTTAGCATTCTGAAGCCCAATTCCTCTCAGAGTACAGTGTTTGTCAGAGGGATGTGAAGAAAGTATCGCCTATTGATTTTATGGTTTCCCTCGCAGGAAATCTTTTAAAGGGTTCTCTGTTATCGGTCGTAGGGATTCATCTCCTACCTCCCTTTTCAGCTCGACGATATACTCTTCTATACCATTACCTCTGTTGATAGTTTTCAGTACTGGTTTGGCTATCTTCTATATGTGGATGGGTGTCTTCGGTAAGTATGTATCATTATTTAAGACACTCTCAGCTATGGTTTGGCGTTTTATATATTAATATAAAGTTTTAAATAAATGTATTGCACCTATATTTGCCATGAGTCAGGTCTATGTGTATTTCTCTTTGCAGTCTAACAGTTTCAGTATAGGAATCATGTTTGGGAAGTTTATTTAAACTTTTTTCTTACCTAGGGTTCAGTCTTTTTCAATTTGACTCTAGGCTCACGAGGGCGCAAAATGCTGTTTTTTATTGCGTCATTTGTGGTGCAAAAATTTTTTCCGCAAAATTTCGTCATTTCCTGCGTCTTTGTTAACGCTAGTTGTTTTGGTACAAAATCGCGTTTGTTATGACGCGAGTTGTGTCATTTTCTGGTGTTAGTTTTGCGGCAAAATCTTTTTACTTTTTGCGTAATGCGTCATTCTTGTCGCCAAATTTTAGTTATTTTACCCTCTCCCTTTATTGCTCGCTGTTTTCATGAAGCTATCATGCCCGCTTTTGTTTTTCTCTACTGAAACTGTTACATTGTGGAAATTGAATATTTTGCCTAATGTTATTTTTCTTTTTCTGTTACATTTTGCGAGATGGCTAATTCTGTTCCTGACTCTGATGTTACTGTAGAAACTATGATGCCCTGGAACACAATTCTACAAGCTGTTGTTATTTCTTCAGCTCATATATGTGGCATTTATTTGTCTTGTTTTATGCCAGCAATGTTTCTACATGTACAATAACATTTACTGTTTTTACATACTCAGTTCATGTACTTGATTTCATCTGCAAACATCACATGTTGTTGCTTACATCATAAAAAGTTATGACTGCTATTATGCCTTTAAGTAAACTTACCAGGTCTTTTCAAAATTGTTAAGATTTAATTAATTTTGTTATGACCAACAGCATATTTAAGTTTATTCTACTGATGTAGGTTTATTTGGCCCAAAGGATCCTGTATCAGACAGTTTGTTAAAATTCTCTGTATTTTTCATTTGAACATTTTTTGTTCTTTGTTAAGGATTTTATTTTCTATTTATAGTTTTTAGGAGTCTAGTCCTCCTATTAACTATCAGCTAGATTACGAGTTTTGCGTTATGAGTGAAAAAGCATCGTTATGCTTCATAACGCTGCTTTTTTCCTAACATCGCTATTACAAGTCTTGTAGGTATAGGTGTACCGCACACCTTTTTGTTCGTCACGCAACGTCAGTACCGCATTCTATTGGAACAGCCAATAGAATGAAAGCTCAATCCTATTGGCTGATTGCAACAGCCAATAGGATGAAAGCTCAATCCTACTGGCTGATTGCAACAGCCAATAGGATTTTTCCCCTTTAATTTCTATTGGCTGATAGAAATCTTTCAGCCAATAGGAATGCAAGGGACACAATCTTGGATGCTGTCACTTAAAGGGAACCTTTATTTTCCAGCGACAACCGTAAGAAGAGGATGCTCCGTATCGGATGTCTTGAAGATGGACCCGCTCCGCGCCAGATTGATGAAGATAGAAGATGCCGTCTGGATGAAGACTTCTTTCCGCTTGGATGAGGACTTCGCCGGCAGGATGAGGATGTATGTCCGGACTTCGATAACTGTAAGTGGATCATCAGGGGTTAGTGTTAGGTTTTTTTAAGTTTTTTTTGGGTGTTTTTTTTTTAGCTTAGGGTTTTGGGCAATGTAAAAGAGCTAAATGCCCTTTTAAGGGCAATGCCCATCCAAATGCCCTTTTCAGGGCAATGTTTAGCTTAGGTTTATTTAGATAGGTTTTTATTTGGGGGGTTTGGTTGGGGGGTATGGTTGGGTGGGTGGTGGGTTTTACTGTTGGAGAGTGTTTGTATTTTTTTAATAGGTAAAAAAGCTGATTTCTTTGGGGCAATGCCCTGCAAAAAGGACCTTTTAAGGGCCATTGGCAGTTTAGTGTAGGCTAGGGTTTTTTTTTATTTTGGGGAGGCTTTTTTATTTTGATAGGGCTATTAGATTAGGAGTAATTCATTTATTTCTTATAATTTTGTTTTTATTTTTTGTAATTTAGTGTTTATTTTTTTGTAAGTTAGAAAATTGTATTTTATTGTAATGTTAATTTTTAGTGTAAGGCAGGTTAGGTTTTATTTTACAGGTAACTTTGTATTTATTTAAACTAGGTAGCTAGTAAATAGTTAATAACTATTTACTAACTAGTCTACCTAGTTAAAATAAATACAAACTTACCTGTGAAATAAAAATTAAACCTAAGATAGCTACAAAATAACTATTAGTTATTTTGTAGCTAACTTTCCGCTAGATTTAGAGTTCTGCGGCCAAAGGGGTGCGTTAGCTACTCATGCTTTTTTTCTCCCGCACCTTTTAAATACCGCTGGTATTTAGAGTTCACAGAAGGGCTGCGTTAGGCTCCAAAAAGGGAGCGTATAGCATAATTTACCACCACTGCAACTCTAAATACCAGCAGTGCTTACGGACGCGGCCAGCTTAAAAAACGTGCTTGTGCACGATTCCCCCATAGGAAACAATGGGGCCGTTTGAGCTGAAAAAAAGCAGCGTTCAGCTCCTAACGCAGCCCCATTGTTTCCTATGGGGAAACACTTCCTATGTCTGCACCTAACACCCTAACATGTACCCCGAGTCTAAACACCCCTAACCTTACACTTATTAACCCTTAATCTGCCACCCCCGCTATCGCTGACCCCTGCATAATTTTTTTAACCCCTAATCTGCCGCTCCGTACACCGCCGCAACCTACATTATCCCTATGAACCCCTAATCTGCTGCCCCTAACCCCCGCTGACCCCTATATTATATTTATTAACCCCTAATCTGCCGCCCCCAACGTTGCCGCCACCTACCTACACTTATTAACCCCTAATCTGCTGACCGGACCTCACCGCTACTATAATAAAGTTATTAACCCCTAATCCGCCTCACTCCCACCTCAATAACCCTATAATAAATATTATTAACCCCTAATCTGCCCTCCCTAACATCACCGACACCTAACTTCAAGTATTAACCCCTAATCTGCCGACCAGACCTCACCGCTACTCTATTAAATTTATTAACCCCTAAAGCTAAGTCTAACCCTAACCCTAACACCCCCCTAAGTTAAATATAATTTTTATCTAACAAAATAAATCTTATTAAATAAATTATTCCTAATTAAAGCTAAATACTTACCTGTAAAATAAACCCTAATATCGCTACAATATAAATAATAATTAGATTGTAGCTATTTTAGGATTAATATTTATTTTACAGGCAACTTTGTATTTATTTTAACCAGGTACAATAGCTATTAAATAGTTAATAACTATTTAATAGCTACCTAGTTAAAATAATTACACAATTACCTGTAAAATAAATCCTAAGTTACAATTAAACCTAACACTACACTATCAATAAATTAATTAAATAAAATACCTACAATTACCTACAATTAAACCTAACACTACACTATCAATAAATTAATTACATAAAATACCTACAAATAAATACAATTAAATAAACTAACTAAAGTACAAAAAATAAAAAAAGAACTAAGTTACAAAAAATAAAAAAATAAGTTACAAACATTAGAAAAAGATTACAACAATTCAGCTCTTTTGCCTGTAAAAAAAGCATACAATACCCCCCCCCAACATTACAACCCACCACCCACATACCCCTAATCTAACCCAAACCCCCTTAAATAAACCTAACACTAAGCCCCTGAAGATCTCCCTACCTTGAGTCATCTTCACCCAACCGGGCACAGATGGACCAAAAGAAGATATCCGGAGCGGCAGAAGTCTTCATCCTATCCGGGCAGAAGAGGACATCCGGACCGGTAGACATCTTCATCCAAGCGGCATCTTCTATCTTTATCCATCCGGAGCGGAGCCATCTTCTTCCAGCCGACGCGGATCCATTCTCTTCTACCGACGCCTACTCGCCGAATGACTGTTCCTTTAAATGTCATCCAAGATGGCGTCCCTCGAATTCCGATTGGCTGATAGGATTCTATCAGCCAATCGGAATTAAGGTAGGAAAATTCTGATTGGCTGATGGAATCAGCCAATCAGATTCAAGTTCAATCCGATTGGCTGATCCAATCAGCCAATCAGATTGAGCTTGCATTCTATTGGCTGATCGGAACAGCCAATAGAATGCGAGCTCAATCTGATTGGCTGATTCCATAGAATCCTATCAGCCAATCGGAATTTGAGGGACGCCATCTTGGATGACATTTAAAGGAACCGTCATTCGGCGAGTAGGCGTCGGTAGAAGAGGATGGATCCGCGTCGGCTGGAAGAAGATGGCTCCACTCCGCTCCGGATGGATGAAGATAGAAGATGCCGCTTGGATGAAGATGTCTACCGGTCCGGATGTCCTCTTCTGCCCGGATAGGATGAAGACTTCTGCCGCTCCGGATATCTTCTTTTGGTCCATCGGTGCCTGGTTGGGTGAAGACGACTCAAGGTAGGGAGATCTTCAGGGGCTTAGTGTTAGGTTTATTTAAGGGGTGTTTGGGTTAGATTAGGGGTATGTGGGTGGTGGGTTGTAATGTTGGGGGGGTATTGTATGTTTTTTTTTACAGGCAAAAGAGCTGAATTCTTTGGGGCATGCCCCGCAAAAGGCCCTTTTAAGGGCTGGTAAGGTAAAAGAGCTTTTCTATTTTTATTTTAGAATAGGGTAGGGCATTTTTTTTATTTTGGGGGCTTTGTTATTTTATTAGGGGGCTTAGAGTAGGTGTAATTAGCTTAAAATTGTTGTAATCTTTTTCTAATGTTTGTAACTTATTTTTTTATTTTTTGTAACTTAGTTATTTTTTTATTTTTTGTACTTTAGTTAGTTTATTTAATTGTATTTATTTGTAGGTATTTTATGTAATTAATTTATTGATAGTGTAGTGTTAGGTTTAATTGTAGGTATTTTATTTAATTAATTTATTGATAGTGTAGTGTTAGGTTTAATTGTAACTTAGGTTAGGATTTATTTTACAGGTAATTTTGTAATTATTTTAACTAGGTAGTTATTAAATAGTTATTAACTATTTAATAGCTATTGTACCTGGTTAAAATAAATACAAAGTTGCCTGTAAAATAAATATTAATCCTAAAATAGCTACAATGTAATTATTATTTATATTGTAGCTATATTAGGGTTTATTTTACAGGTAAGTATTTAGCTTTAAATAGTAATAATTTATTTAATAAGAGTTAATTTATTTCGTTAGATAAAAATTATATTTAACTTAGGGGGGTGTTAGGGTTAGACTTAACTTTAGGGGTTAATAAATTTAATAGAGTAGCGGTGAGGTCCGGTCGGCAGATTAGGGGTTAATACTTGAAGTTAGGTGTCGGTGATGTTAGGGAGAGCAGATTAGGGGTTAATAATATTTATTATAGGGTTATGGAGGCGGGAGTGAGGCGGATTAGGGGTTAATAACTTATTTTATAGTAGCGGTGAGGTCCGGTCGGCAGATTAGGGGTTAATAAGTGTAGGTAGGTGGCGGCGACGTTGGGGGCGGCAGATTAGGGGTTAATAAATATAATATAGGGGTCGGCGGTGTTAGGGGCAGCAGATTAGGGGTACATAGGGATAACGTAGGTGGCGGCGGTGTGCGGTCGGCAGATTAGGGGTTAAAATTTTTTATTAGAGTGGCGGCGTTGTGGGGGGGCCTCGGTTTAGGGATACATAGGTAGTTTATGGGTGTTAGTGTACTTTAGAGCACAGTAGTTAAGAGCTTTATAAACCGGCGTTAGCCCATAAAGCTCTTAACTCCTGGCTTTTCTCTGCGGCTGGAGTCTTGTCGTTAGATTTCTAACGCTCACTTCAGCCAAGACTCTAAATACCGGCGTTAGAAAGATCCCATTGAAAAGATAGGATACGCAAATGGCGTAGGGGGATCTGCGGTATGGAAAAGTCGCGGCTGCAAAGTGAGCATTAGACCCTTACCTACAAGACTCTAAATACCAGCGGTAGCCCAAAACCAGCGTTAGGAGCCCCTAACGCTGGTTTTGACGGCTAACGCCAAACTCTAAATCTAGGCGTTAGGTTTTTTTTTTACAGGTAAGTATGTATTTAGTTTTAAATAGGAATTATTTAGTTTTAAATTATTAATTAATTATTAATTATTGTAAGGTTTATTTAGATTTATTTTAATTATATTTAAATTAGGGGGTGTTAGATTTAGGGTTAGATTTAGGCTTAGGGTTATGTTAGGGTTAGGTTTAGGGGTTATTAACTTTAGTATAGTGGCGGCGACATTGGGGGCAGCAGATTAGGGGTTAATAACTGTAATGTAGGTGGCAGCTTGTTAGAAGCAGCAGATTAGGGGTTAATTAATGTATGTAGGTGACAGTGATATCGGGGGCAGCAGATTAGGGGTTAATAACTGAAATGTAGGTGGCGACGATGTTAGGGGCAGCAGATTAAGGGTTAATAACTGTAATGTAGGAGGCGGCGATGTTAGGGGCAGCAGATTAAGGGTTAATAACTGTAATGTAGGTGGTAGCGATGATGTTAGGGGCAGCAGATTAGGGGTGTTTAGACTCTGGGTTTATGCTAGGGTGTTAGGTTTACATGTAACTTTTTCTTTTTCCCCATAGACATCAATAAGGCTGCATAATGGGGCTTTGTTTCCGCAATTGCAGGTGTTTGGCTTTTTTTAGGGTTTGAATAGATTATTAGAATGAGACCTTCTATGGAAAGAATCTTTCTTTCTTAGTACACTCTGTGAATTTTTTTCAGGAGTGATTATGCCAGTTCTTTTTGCAGGAACAGAATTTGGGTTTCTGTTCAATTATATTCTTTGTCCCTAAGAAGAAAGGTTTATTCAGTCCATTCTTCGATCTGAAGACGTTTTTATTGTTTTGTTAGAGTCTCAACTTTTAAGTTGAAGATTATAAGGACTATTATGCCTTTTTGTTAAGGTCATTTCATGTCCACTCCATTTTTCAGGATGTTTATCCTCATATTTTATTTTATTCAGACCACTTGTGGATTCTGATATTTTCTTTTTAAGCTTTACCATTTTGTCGCTTTTCCATTTGGTTTAGTGACAGCTTTATGAATATTTTCAAAGGTTCTTGGTGCCCTTCTTCTGTCTTTAGAGAGTAGGGTATTGTGGTGCTTCCCTATCCCTTTCTGTGGTTGATTAAATGAGCAGCGTCTTCAGTCCCTTACGGGTGATAAGACACGCTTTACAAGTACTCAATACATACATATGAAAGAGCAGTATTCAAATATATGGACTTTTCTTTTTGTGGAATCCCTCATGAATCAACTAAGTTTTGTTTCTTCAAGACATGGTTAGAGGATTTAATTTACCTAAGAGTTTCGTGATTCCTCAGTCAAGGGTCACTTCTTTTTGGGTTCCTAGATGGATTCTGTGTTCATGTCTTTGTCTTTATCAGACAAAAGTCAATTGTAAGTGGCGTTAGCCTGTCTAAATTACAGTCTAGAACATTTCTTTCAGTGGCTATGTGCATAAAATGTTTTAGGTCTCATAACTGCAGCATCGGGCGTGGTTCCCTTTGCTTGTTTTTCATCTGAAATCTCTTTTTGCTTTGCATACTGAATCAATGATACAGGGATTGTTTTTAGATATCACAGTTGATATTTTTAAATCCTAACACTCTTCTCTCTCTGTTTTGGTGATTAGTCATCATTTTATTCAGGGGGCCTCCTTTTGTTCACCCTTCCTGGACTGTATTCTTAATGGATGCAAGTCTTACAGATTAGGGAGCTGTCTGAGGGTCTTTTGACAGCACAAGGGGTTTGGAAACTTCAAGAAGCAAGGTTTCCAATCGATATTTTAGAATTCCATGCTATTTTTTCAGAGCTCTTTCAGGCTTGGCCTCTTTTAGAAGAGAACTTTTTAATTTTTTGCTTTCAGACAGACAATATCACAACTGTGGCATATGTCAATCAACAATAGGGACTCGTAGCTCCTTAGCAATTAAGAAGTATCTTGAATACGTTCTTAGATGGAATTCATCCCCTGTCTATTTTCTATGATTTTAGACATTTGGAAGGTGGATTATCTCAGCCGTCAGTCTTTACATCCGGGAGAGTGGTGTCTCTATACAGATGTGTTTCCTCAATTTCCCAGGTACCTTTTCAGGTCCAGGGATCCTCAGGTGGAGATGGTAGATGCATTAGCAGTGTCTTGGTTTTGCAACCTGACTACATCCTTTCGCCTCTGTTTTTTTTTTCTTCCAAAGGTGATTTCTAAGATCATATTGGAACAGTGTCATGTGTTTCTGATAGCATCAGCATGGCCTCAAATGTTTAGTATGTGGATCTTGTTCAGATGTCCAAGTTGCCATCCTTGGCCACTTTCTCTTTGGCCAGCCCTCTTGTTCTGGGGGCTATTTTTCCATCGGGATCTCAAATTACTAATTTGAGGGTATGCAAATTGATAGTGTTTAGTCATAGAGGTTTTTCTGACTTGGTTTTTATCACTATGTTGCAGGCTTATAAGTCTGTTTCAAGAAACATGTATTATCAGGTTTGTAAAAACCTATTTTTTATAGTGTTCTTTTCATAAATTCTCTTGGCATTGTTTTAGAATTCCTAGGATTTTACAGTTTTTCCGGATGGTTTGGAGAAGTCTGTCTGCAAATGTTTTGAAGGGACAAATCTCTGTTTTGTTCAGGCTTTGGTTGGTATCAAGCCTGTTCATTTATTAATTTCTCCTTTTTGGAGTCTTATTTGGTTTGAAGATTATCTACTTTCTTGGAAAGTGTTGTTTCTTTTGACTATCTCTTCTGCTTCAAGAGTTTCTGATTTCTCAGCTCTCTCTTGTGTGTCTCCTTATCTGATTTTTTCATCTAAATAAGTTGTTTTGTGAACTTATTTTTTTTCCTAAAGTTGTGAATTTGGACAACATTAGTAGAGAAATTGTTGTTCCTTCTTTGTGTCCTAATCCTAAAGAATTCTTTGAGAGTTCTTTACATCCTTTTGGATGTGGTAAGAGCGTTATAATTCTATATCGAGGTTACTAGGATTTCAGAAGACTTCTAGTCTATCTGCTGTTTTTCTGGTTCCAGAAAATGTTAGGAAGCCTTTGCAATTTCTTTCGCATCCTGATTAAAGCTTTTGTTTTTCAAGGCTTATTTCGAGGCAGGGCAGGCTCTGCCTCAGAGTATTTCAGCTCATTCTACTAAGTTCAGATGCCATTTTGTGGGCTCTTTTAGAATGAAGCTTAGGTTGATCAAATTTGCAAATCAGTAATTTGGTCTTCTTTGCATACTTTTATTGTTTTTACCATTCGGAAGTATTTGCTTCTTCTGAAGCAGTCTTTGGTAGAAAAAGTTCTTCAGGCAGCTGTTTCAGTTTGATTCTACTGCTTTTGATTGAAGTGTTTTCAAGGAAAACTTATTTATTGTGTGGATTTAATTTCTCAGTGGAAATAGCTGTTGTTATTTTATCACTCCCTTTCTAGTAAATCTTCTGTGGACTTCCACATCTTGGGTATTTCTATCCCATATGTCACTAGCTCATGGACTCTTGCCAATTACATGAAAGAAAACATAATTTATGTAAGAATTTACCTGATAAATTCATTTCTTTCATATTGGCATGAGTCTATGAGGCCCGTCCTTTTTATGGTGGCTATGATTTTTGTATTAAAACACAATTATTTTTCCAGTTCCTCTTTTTGTATGCTTATCTACTCCTTATTTTATCACCCCACTACTTGGCAATTCGTTAAACTGAAATGTGGGTGTGGTGAGGGGTGTATTTATAGGCATTTTGAGGTTTGGGAAACTTTGCCCCTCTGGTAGGATTGTATATCCCATACGTCACTAGCTCATGGACTCTTGCCAATATGAAAGAAATGATTTTATCAGGTAAGTTCTTACATAAATTATGTTTTTTGTTTGGCTGGTGAAATCATAATAATGTATGCACTCTTCAGGAGTTGTTTTATGGTACAATTTAATAGCGTTTGTTCTACCACCATACAGAGCATCTCTTGGATTCAGGGCTTGTGGAAAATCACTTTCAAGAATAAAGCCCTTTACAGCATCATCTGATTCTAGCATAGCATTCCACTCATGCTCCCACATTTCACGTATGTTGTAACCACGTTTTTTAAGGCAATGTGTTTTAAGCATCATTTTATGATACAACGGACCATAAACAGAACCTGTGACAGTATTTTAATCTTGTCCATTGTAACACAAAGCGCAACCGTGGTAATCCATGAAATTCAAAAGCAGTGTGTACACCATCTATAAAGGCATAACCATGTAAAACTATCCACCCTCTTCTCACCACCTCTTAAAGCGTGTTTTATGGTGATACCCTATTTGTCAGCAACATACATTAACCACTGTATAGGGGGTGTAGAAAAACGTTTTTGCTGTGCGTGGTAATTATCAGGCGGTACTACAGCTATTGTGTTTTCGGGCAAAAATGTATATTTATACATGGCCATGCATACAGATGCTAATGTTGTGAGTTGGAAGGGGTCAACATCATAGGTAACTTCTACAGGTGATTACGTTTTTTATGTTTAAGCACCTTTTTCTTCGTCATGGCCATTACGCTCTTTCTTAAACACTTGCACGCCTCTTTTTACATTTTGTTTAGTTGTTGTACCACAACCGCGGGTCATGGCAATTTTATGAGACTGATGAATTGTGCAAAGACACCGTCGTATATGTTTTTCATCATGAAAATCATTACTAAGGTGTCAAAGATATAAAAGCATTCCTAGGTGAATCATATTTTTGTGAATACTGCCACAAACCTTTCTATCATAATGGTAACCACTTGTGCATGTATTTTTGTAGTGCTTGTCACAGAAAGAATTGTGTAGAAATTGCTTCTGAGCTGGTTAGATGTCCTAAATGCCGGACGTTTTGTGGGTCAAAGGATTGCTTACTTACGCACATGAAACTGGCACGGTCTAAAAAAATAGATTGTCTGAGTAAAATATATTGTGACAAGTGTGGTTGTTATGTTGGTGAATCTCATGATTTTGGTTAGTGTAGATGCTTTCAGTGCAGAGGTTGTTATGAATATATTACAACATTTGAAGGGCATTTGTGTTACATGCGACCACTCAAATGTCCTGATGAGTAAGATGACTACATTTATTATGATTTTGAGTGCAGGCAGTAAACAGGCATACACATCCCTAATTACACATTCAGCATATCTTTAGGGAGTGATAAAAAGTGTTGGGAATTTAGTGGTCTAATATGCCTTGCAGATTTTGTGATAAAATTCATAGACAATCCATTTTCTGGTTTTACCTTCATAGCACATAATGCCGGCCGTTATGACTCCTATTTTGTGGTGCAACAACTACATAAGGAAAAGATAAAGATAGATTTACTTGCTCAGGATGGTAAACTATTGTGTGTAACGCTGACAGATTTGGTATACGGTTTATTGACTCACTGAACTTCCTCCACATAAAACTCAGCAAGTTACCAAAAGCTCTAGGCTTTGAGGAGTGTAAAGGGCATTTTCCAAACTTTTTTAACACAGCGCAGAATCAAAAATATATAGGCCCAATGCCTCCTGTAGAAGATTATGAGTATGAACACATGATGCCTGATGAAAAATCAGAGTTCATGGATTGGTATCAGGATAATAAAGACAGGGAATTTAATTTTCAGGAAGAGCTAAAAAAATATTGCATACAAGATGTAAAAATTTTAAATGAGACGTGCAAGTGTTTTAGAAAGAGAGTAATGGCCATGACTAAGAAAAAGGTGCTTAAACATAAAAAAAATTAACCCCCTGTAGAAGTTACCTATGATGTTGACCCCTGCCAACTCACAACATTAGCATCTGTATGCATGGCCATGTATAAATTTACATTTTTGCCAGAAAACACAATAGCTGTAGTACCGCCTGATAATTACCACACACAGCAAAAACAAAGATGGTATCACCATACAACACGCTTTAAGAGGTGGTGAGAAGAGGGTGGATAATTACAGTTTACATGGTTATGCCTTTATAGATGGTGTACACACTGCTTTTGAATTACACAGATGTTTTTACCACGGTTTCGCTTTGTATTACAATGGACAAGGGTAAAAAACAAAAAATATGTATCTGACTACTTTGACAAAAAGGGGTAAATTTGGTCAAAAAAGCAATTTGCAGAATACATGTATTGTAACTGACCCTGACAAACTTTTTCGTTATGTGTTTCTACCAAAGTATTCGGTGCCATCTTTAAATTTCACACATCACAGAATTTGTTTCGGCAGGCCCAAAAACTTATGGCTATATACTGACAACATTGCAAACCCCCCGCTAGTGGCCGATTGCCCGCAAATCTGCAGGGGGCGGCATTGCACAAGCAGTTCACCAGAACTGCTTGTGTAATGTTATTCAGCGATTATGTCGGACAGAGTGACACTTGATAAATCGGCCCCTCAGTGCTATTGTATTGTCTTTTTATCATGCACTTGTTGATTATGCAAATCTACTGTATTCACTGGTCCTTTTAAAGGTACAGGAAAGTACAAAATTTGTGTACTTAATTTTTTCCATTGTAAAATAATTCTTGCAGCCTTGGCGAGCAGCCTAAACAGGTGAATTCCTTAAAGGGATATAAAACCTTTTCAAATTTTTTTATTGTGATTCAGACCGAGCATACAATTTAAAAAAAGTTTCTAATTTACTTCTATTTACAATTTTTTTTAAAGATACCTAGATAGGTGTTTGAAGCAAAAAATGGCAGGAAATAGTGCTGTCATTTAATGCTCTTGCAGATGGATACGCTTTTTGCAAAACTGCTGCTATATAATGCTCCAGAGATGTGCATGTTCCTGAGCTTAAGTTTCAGCTTTTCAACAAAAGATACCAAGAGAACAAAGAAAATTTGATAATATAAATATATGTATGCTAAACCAAAAGCAAATAGAAGGTAAAGTCAATTTGATTTGCTTTGCCCTGTGAGAGTCTCCACTGCAGAGAGCTTTATTACATTCTATGGGATGCATCACTCCACTTGCCGGGACTCCCCCCCCCCCCTTTTTTAGAGAATTGAATGACACTTCCTACTCAAGGTTTGGTTAGGATATTTCACTCCACACCAGCGAACTTTAGAAAACTGCAACCTTTAGCTGTATTGACAACCTCTGTTATTAGTATTTTCTAACAAATTCACATTGACAAATACTATTGTGTATATACACTTAAAGGGAATGCACACTTTTAAAAAAATATATAATTTTACTTATTGCTTCTAGTTGATCCTTCTAATCAATCCTCTAGGTTCTTAATTTTTTTTTTTTTAACTCCCCTTCCCCCACAGGTGCATATTTAGCTGTAGACTCAGCTGCCTATCCAGCTAAAGCTTTTTCATTTACATCATCAGACAGTACAAACCGGCAGCTGTGCCTCCTGCTAGATTACCAATAAGCAGAAAGGAATATGGCTGCACCTCACTGACAAGGTTCAAATTGATTTATCTGGGGTTGCCATGTTCCTTGTTCAGAGAGGGATTGCCTGGTATTAACGGGGGTTGACTGACCTTGTTAGGCAGAATATACTGATATACTTCAGGAAAGTTCTTTTTTGTGAAAAGCAAAAGGGGCTGCTCCCAGGTGGTAAATCACCATAGAACAAGCTAACAAGTTATTGATCTGGTGTTAGTTCCTGAGGGAGAACTTTTCTTTCTGTATATGTTTGTAATATGACCCTGGGGAAATTTCCCTGAGGGTGATGGGAGAAACCAGACGTGGACTCCTTGCCCAATGTGCTTAGAGGATTATGGCTGCATCTCACTGACGAGGCCCAATGAAGGCCGAAACGATCTAGAGTTGGCATGTTCCTTTCTCAGAGAGGGATTTCCAGGTATTTTGGGGCTGTACTGACCTTGTTAGGCTGGATCAGAATGATATACTTCAGGAAAGTTCTTCTTTGGGCTAAAAGAGGCTGCTCCCAGGTGGTAAATCGCCATAGAATAAGCTAACAAGCTATTAAGCTGGTGTTCGTTCCTGAGGGAGCACTTCTCTTTCTTTATAAGCAGAGAGAACACCTGTGCCTCTGCTCGAGTGGTTTTTTATGGAAGAGCAGAGGCACAGAACAGGCTCTGCTTAATGTTAATAGGGAGGGAGGCACAGCTGCTCACTGGCTGTACTATGCAAAGAAATAAAGGTGAAAAAAACTTAAACTTAATGGGCAGCCTGCTGAGCAGGTAACTAATGCATCTATTGGTAGTATAAAAAAAAAACTCTTGAAGATCTGGGGGATTGATAAAGGAGAAAAACTAAAGACGTTAAAGGGGCAATAAATTCAAAATTAAACTTTCATTATTCAGACAGCACGTGCAATTTTAAACACCTTTCCAATTTACTTCTTTTATCTAATTGGCAACACTTTCTTTTTTATCCTTTGTTGAAAAGCTTAGGTAGGCTCAGGAACAGCAATCAACTATTGGGAAATAGCTGCATATTGGAGGCTGCACATATATGCCTTTTGTCATTGGCTCACCAGATGTGTCTAGCTAGCTCCCAGAAGTGCATTGCTGCTCCTTCAACAAAGAATATCAAGAGAATATATATTTTTTTTATAACAAAAGTAAATTGGAAAGTTGTTTATGCTCTATCTGAATCATGCAAGATAAATGTGTTTCATCTCCCTTTAAATAATTTAAAACAAGTGAAAACTTACTTTGTGTTTAATATGTAAGTTGCTTAGGAACAGCAGGCACTATTGGCATCAATGTTTGCACTTGTTTTTGTCAAGAAGCGCCCTTAAACCTATACCTAAATTTCATTGTATTAATCAGAACAAGTGATTGGAAGTATTCACTTAGCTAAGTTATCTTTCTAGAGAAAGATGCAAATGTATCTAATTTAGACCCAGTAGATGCCTATATCAATATTTTATTCTTTTACAAAGATGATAAGAGCCCATGATCCATTACTCCTGGGAATTATCTTCTCTGCCACGAGGAGGAGGCAAAGATTCCCCAAACCCCTTCCACCTCTATGGTAGTTAGTCTTTTCTTTGCCTCCGCTGGAGGAAGGTGAAGAATTGTGATGTGCAGATGATTCCTTCGTTGAGAGGGGTTCTCAGATTTGAAGAAGTTTAGAGTGTGCCTTATTTTTCTTTTCCCATAAAAATATGTTACTATTTTCCCAAGGATGTCACAGGGACTTGTCTTTTTCCCCCTCCTATTGGGTCTACAGTTACCTCCTATAATGTGTCCTTTGCTGATATATTTTCCTGTTATCAAGCATACTAGGAGAGTGTTTTAGGCAAATGACAATTATTGTTTATTTAGCAACTTAACACTCATTAAAACCTATACATGGCATTTGTTATATACCAATTAAATATATCATGGGGATATATTTGTTGCATCCCATATATAAGGGGCTCTCTTGGGTTTAAAATGGACTAATCTATCCAACTGGGGCCTAGATGGAACTAATCAAATCTAGTAATAGACTCTTTATATTTGAGTTAAACCATTTACATTATTAGGTTTTGATATACACAATGGGGCCTATTTATCATATTGGACCTGATCCGACAGTGCAGATCAGGTCCGACAGACATCGCTGAATGCGGAGAGTAATACGCTCTCCATATTCAGCATTGCACCAGCAGCTCTTGTGAGCTGCTGGTGCAACGCCGCCCCCTGCAGACTCGCGGCCAATCGGCCACCCGCAGGGTGGTGTCGATCAACCCGATAATACTCGATCGGGTTGATTTCCGGCAATTCCTGTCCGCCTCATCAGAGCAGGCGGACAGGGTTATAGAACAGCGGTCTTTAGACTGCTGCTCCATAACTTGTGTTTCTGGTGAGTCTGAAGACTCACCAGAAATACGGGCCCACAAGCTCCTTACAGAGCTTGAAAAATGGGGCCCCTTGTCTTGTACAAACTGATGATATTTCATGCAACTGTTTAATTATTTACATTGTAAACTATAATGAAAAGCATAAATAAAAAAAGATAAGAAATCAATGCCTAAATTTAAGGCTTCTAATAATTTTCATTCTTTTTGTCAGAATAAGGAGCAAAAGTCTGATTCCTTCACTGCTAAGCAGGGTTTGTCAGGTTGGAAACCAAGCTCTAATTGGAACAGGCCTAAGCAGGCCAAAAAATATACTCCTGCTCCCAAGTCCGCATGAAGGTTTGTCCTCAAATCCAGATTCTCTGGTTGGGGGCAGGTTAAGTCTCTTTCAGGATGCATGGTTTTGGAATATTTCTGATTCTTGGGCTCTGAATATTATTTCTAAAGGTTATCAGATAGGTTTCAGGGTAAGACCTCCCAAATGAAATTTTCTTTTGTCAAATATTCCAAAGAATCCTTTAAAAGCTCAGGCATTTCTTCAATCAGTCCTGAATCTGGAATCCATGGGTGTGATAGTTTCTGTTTCTACTGGAACAGGGAAAGGAATTCTATTCAAATCTCCTTATTGTTCCCCAGAAGGAAGGACATTTTAGACCAAATTTGGATCTAAAAGTTCTGAACAAATTTGTCAGAGTTCCAACTTTCAAAATGGAGACTATCAGTCTATTCTGCCTTCCATTCAGCAAAGACAGTTTTTGTCCACAATAGATTTAAAGGCTGCTTACCTTCATATACTTTTGCTCATCCAATTTGGTCTGTGATCACTACAGATGCAAGTCTTTCCAGATGGGGAGCTGTTTGGGGGTCTCTGACAGCTCAGGGAATTTGGGCTCCTTGGGAAGCAAGGCTTGCCTATAAACATCTTAGAGCTTTGTGCAATTTCCAGAGCCCTTCAAACTTTGCTTTTATTGAGAGGAGAATATTTCCTCTAGTTCCAGTCAGACAATGTCACAGCTGTGGCTTATGTCAACCATCAAGAGGGGACTCACAGTCCTTTAACCATGAGGGAAATTTTTGAATTCTCTCTTGGGCAGAGGCCAATTGTTGTCTAATTTCAGCAGTCCACATCCCAGGAGTGTTCAATTGGGAAGCAGATTTTCTCAGTTGTCAGTTCCTTTATCCAGGCAAATGGTCTTTTCATCTGGAAGTGTGCAATCAGATTGTAAATCTTTGGGGTTTACCTAAGATAGATCTGTTGGCCTCTCGGTTAAACAACAAACTTCCCTGGATTTTTGCAAGGTCAAGGAATCCTCAGGCGGAGTTTGTGGGTGCTCTGATGGCTCCATCATTCTAATTGCTGCAGCCTAGTCCCGCAGAAATTTCAGTTTGCAGATCAGGTTCAGGTGTCTAGTTACCCTCCCTGGCCTTTTCCTCTAAGGCCGGATCTTCTTTGCCAAGTTTCATTTTTTCATCAGGATCTGAAATCTGTAAACTTGAAGGCATGGAGATTGAGCGGTTAGTTCTTAGGCAAAGGGGTTTCTGTACATCTGTGATTGAAACCCCTATTAAGGCATAAAAGCCATTTACTAGGAAAATGTATTATATGGTTTGGAAAACTTGTTTCTTGGTGTCTTGTTAATGTTTTTTCTAGCATTCTTTCCACTTTTTTGCTCTATTTGGATAAAGGTTTATCCGCCAGTTTCTGCTTTTTTTGTTTTGTTTCACAAGAAAATTGCCAATCTGATATTCATGGTTTTGTTCAGGCTTTGGTCCATATTAAGCGTATTATTGAACCAATTTCTCCACCTTGGAACTTTAATCTACTGCTGAAGGTTTTGTAGGCTCCTCCATTTGAGTCTATGCATAAGGTAGAGATTAAGTTTCTTTCCCGGAAAGTCTTGTTTTTTCTTTCTATTTCCTCTACTAGAAGAGTTTCTCAACATACTGCTCTTTCTTGTGATTCTCCTTATCTCATTTTTTATCAGAATGAGACAGTTTTAAGAACCAATTTTGATTTTCTTCCTAAGGTTGTGCCCTCAGATAATTTAAGCATGGAAATTCTTGTTCCTTTTTTGTGTCCTAATCCTAAGAATTCTTCAGAGAGGCTTCTTCACAACCTGGATGTGGTTAGAGACTTGAAGTATTATGTTGATATTACTAAGGATTTCAAAAAACTTTGAGTGTGTTTGCTCACTTTTTGTTTCGAAGCGAGTTCAGAAAGCTTCTGTTATATCTTTGGCCTCTTGGTTAAAGCTTTTGATTCGTGAAGCTTACTTCAAGGTGGGTCCGACCCCTCCTATTCGGATTACTGCTAATTCTACTAGATCAGTAGCTACTTATTGGGCTTTCAAGAATGAAGCTTCTGATGACCAAATTTGCAGGGCAGCTGCTTGATCTTCTTTGCATATTTTCACTGAATTCTACCATTTTTATGTTTTTGCTTCTTCTCATGCAGCTTTTGGTAGAAAGGGCCTTTAGGTTCTTTGTTTTGTGTAATTTTGCCTGCTGGTTGTTTTAAGTGCATGAAATAAATAAAGGGTTGTAAATTTAGTTTCCTTATGGAAAAAAATATGTTTTTTTTTATCCTACCCTATCTTTTTATTACTCATGGACTCTCTACAGCTTTGGTATTGGTTCCAAGGAATAATGGATCATGGACTCTTACCACACTTATGAAAGAAAACATAATTTATGCTTATCTAATAAATTAAATTCTTTCATGGTGGTAAAAGTCTACAAGACACCACCCTGTTTATGTCACATCTTTTTTCCCGGCTCCTATATTTTTTGCTATATTTTTTGCTCTTTATTAATTTTCCTACCTTTTTTTGCTTGGCTATATGTCAGACTAACTACCATAGAGGTGGGATGGGTTATATAGAGCTCTCGTGGTTTGAGAATCTTTGCCTCTTCCTAGTGGCAGGAAAGGTAATTCCCAGGAGTAATGGATTGTGGACTCTTATCACCATGAATTATGTTTTCCCCTTTTTTATTTTTTTATTTGTACATATCTGTCACATTATCCAAGAGTCACCTCATCTATTCATAGACAAAACGTTTGCAATTGATGGTATGTTTTGGTAAATTTTACATTTCTATTAATTGTATTAAGTATTTCCTGTATTTCTATTTTCTGTTTTCTGTGTATACTCAATAAAATGTTTACACATTATGATTCGTACACCCCATGAATAGTTTGGATAGCACAGATCAACCAGATCACATATATTTTTCAGCTGTGAACATTTGGTCAATGAGTTCCATGAAGAAATGAAATGTAAGGCTGTCTGTGATTTAACTGTTATTTGTTTAAACAGATTATCATTCACATGTAGGAAAACATATAATTATTACGGCTTCACACATTTTCTAATCTCCATAGATTTTAACTACTGCATAGATTAAGAAAAAAATCATGTTGCTTATGATATTCTCTGACTGACCTCCCAATTAGGTCTTAGAAGTTGCAACTGCAGAAACACGCATAAATATATTAAAATGCCCAATAAAGTGTGACAATATGATGAAAACTAGAGCAGAAAATATAATTAAAAGGGATAAAATGTGTGATATGGGAGACATTAAATTATCATTTGAATACTCACACGCATAAGTGTTTACATTTGTAAGGCTTTGTTATTGCAATGTGTTACATGTTAACCAAATGCTGGCATGAAAGTGATGCCGTGTATCTGTAAAAAGCTGACTAGAAAACATATCAACATCTCTATGCAAAAAATGAAGCTATTTTACCTAAAAACTTCCTCACTAGCCACATCCCATTGTAAAGGGACTCTAAACATCTAATCAGAATGTATGTCCTAGGACTTGCATACGGGTATGCATCTTTCATGTGCAGGAATAACCATTTATTTTCCGCATACGTTTTAGGGAGTTTACTATGAAATCTCTCAAGACTATGGTAAAATCCCACAGTAAAGCACAGTGGGAACTCAACACAGATGATTGGCCTTTTTTCCCCCAACATGTAGATGACAGCAGCTAATGGAAAACTCTTTACAGAGCACTTTCTCTCCTTAGCTGAACACATTTTGAGGTAAAATATCTTCCTTTTCTTACACAGAGATGTTCATTTGATATTTTCTAGTAAACCTTTTACAAGTATGCAGCATCATTTTCAAGTGATTTAGCACATAGTTAAAATGTCCCTTTAAGATAGTGCAGAACAGGGATGCACAGTGGGGTATACTGTTACTTTAAGAAAAGACACTCTGGAGCTGGGAGGGAACTCTTTGATCAGCAGCCATCTTCTTTATGTTAGTCTTCTCAGTTAGTTCAGTTGTGTGTTGTTGCTTACATCTGAGCTGAATAAGACCTGCTCTGTGTACCTACTATCAAGTAGTGCTTATTCATACTGGTAAATACCCACACAAGAAACCTGACACACAGGAACAACATAAAAAATCTGCTATTATAGGGATTAGAAAGGTTTTTAAAAAATACAAGCAAACCTTTTTTTTAATCTTTCTTAAAGGGACAGTCAAGTCAAAATTAAACTGTCATGATTCAGAAAGAACATGCAATTTTAAACAACTTTCTAATTTACTTCTATTATCTAATTTGATTTGTTCTCTTGGTATCCGTTCTTGAAAAGCATACATAGGTAGTATCAGGAGCGGCTGATTGGTGGCTGCACATGTTATTGGCTCATATATGTGCATTGATGTTCTTCAACAAAGCATACAGAGAGAATTAAGCACATTAGATTATAGAAGTAAATTGGAATGTTGTTTAAAATTCTATTCTCTACCTTAATCATGAGAGAAAAATGCTGGGCTTTGTGCCCCTTTAAAATATCATGAACATTCGGGAACTTGATTTCTGGACTTGAGAAACACTGCTTTACTTTGCTTTCTTTTTATGTATTTGATTGAAGAGAACTGAATATTCCCATACTTTATTAATACACCTCTTGCCCTCTGGACCCTCGTAAACCGGATACTGAATATTTTACTGTCATTTGTTTTACACTATTGTGTTTTTGCTTTTCTTTTACATATTTTGCAGCATATATGTTTTTTGTGCTTTTTGACATATGGGAGTAACGTGGGAGAGAGCAGCAGTACTTTAAATCCGTTATGCAAATTGTTATAAAATGGACATAGGCATTTCATGTCTTTATTCAAATTTTTTATAAAACCTGTAGTTTTTTTTAAATGCACTGTAAAAATGTATACTTTACATATTTCTTGTTTGAAGTAGCACATTTGATTTTAACTTTGACCAGTATACACACACACACATATTTTGCTGCAACATAGCATAGGTGATTAAAATGGTTTCAGATGTTGAAGAGCAATCATGAGGCGTGATCCGATATACGGCGTAGGTTTCGGCGCAAGCGTGGAAACCTTCGCCCGTAATTTCACCTCGCACATTGGGGTATTACATATTTTTCACCGGCATTTCCTAAGTGCCGTAAGTCGGATAAATTAGCGATGTCCAGAAATAAGCATAAATACAAATTTCTGGAGTCGCCAGTGACTTACGGCACTTTAGAAACTGCCGGCGCCTAAGAAAAGTAACAAAAATTTTAAATCTCCCGTAACTGTCTAACCTGCCTCCCAAAAATAAGCCCGACACGTATACCCCTATATCCGCAATCCCCCCTCTAACTCCTAATAATAAATGTATTAACCCCTAGACCGACAACCCCCCACAACGCAATAAGCCTAAATATTAACCCCTAAACCGCTATAGCCCACACCGCAAGTAATAACTAAATTATTAACCCCTAAACCGCCATAGCCCACACCGCAAGTAATAACTAAATTATTAACCCCTAAACTGCCATAGCCCACACCGCAATAAACCTATTCTAGTATTAACCCCTAAACCGCCATAGCCCACATAGCCTATTAAATCTATTAACCCCTAATCTGCCGCCGCCAACGTTGCCGCCACTATAATAAAGTTATTAACCCCTAAACCTAAGCCTAACCCTAACACCCCCCTAACTTAATTATTATTTAAATAAATCTAAATAATATTACTATTATTAACTAAAGTATTCCTATTTAAAACTAAATACTTACCTCTAAATAAACCCTAAGATAGCTACAATATAACTAATAGTTATATTGTAGCTATTTTAGGATTTATTTTTATTTTACAGGCAACTTTGTATATATTTTAACTAGGTACAATAGCTATTAAATAGTTAATAACTATTTAATAGCTACCTAGTTAAAATAATTACAAATTTACCTGTAAAATAAAACCTAACCTAAGTTACAATTACACCTAACACTACACTATCATTAAATTAATTAAATAAATTAATTACAATTGGCTAAAATTAAATACAATTAAATAAAATAAACTATAGTACAAAAAAAACAAACACTAAATTACAGAAAATAAAAAAAATTACAAGAAGTTTAAACTAATTACACCTAATCTAAGCCCCCTAATAAAATAAAAAAGCCCCCCAAAATAATAAAATGCCCTACCATTTACTAAATTACAAATAGCCCTTAAAAGGGCTTTTTGCGGGGCATTGCCCCAAAGTAATCAGCTCTTTTACCTGTAAAAAAAGAAATACACACCACCAACATTACAACCCACCACCCACACCCAACCTTACTCTAAAACCCACCAAATCACCCCTTAAAAAAACCTAACACTACCCCATTGAAGATCACCCTACCTTGAGCCGTCTTCACCCAGCCGGGCACAAGTGGTCATCCGATCCGGGAAGAAGTCTTCATCCGATCGGGGCAGAAGAGGACTTCCGGACCGGCAGAAATCTTCATCCAAGCGGCATCTTCTATCTTCTTCCATCCGACGAGGAGCGGCTCCATCTTGAAGACATCCGACGTGGAGCATCCTTCCAGCACGCCGACTACTTGACGAATGACGGTTCCTTTAAATGACATCATCCAAGATGGCGTCCCTCGAATTCCGATTGGCTGATTCTATCAGCCAATCGGAATTAAGGTAGGAAAAATCCGATTGGCTGATTGGATCAGCCAATAGGATGCGAGGTCAATCCTATTGGCTGATCCAATCAGCCAATCGGATTTTTCCTACCTTAATTCCGATTGGCTGATAGAATCCTATCAGCCAATCGGAATTCGAGGGACGCCATCTTGGATGATGTAATTTAAAGGAACCATCATTCGTCGAGTAGTAGTCGTGCTGGAAGGACGCTCTGCGTCGGATGTCTTCAAGATGGAGCCGCTCCTCGTCGCATGGAAGAAGATAGAAGATGCAGCTTGGATGAAGACTTCTGCCATTCCGGATGTCCTCTTCTGCCCGTATAGGATGAAGACTTCTGCCGGTCCGGATGTCCTCTTCTGCCCCGATCGGATGAAGACTTCTGCCCGGATCGGATGACCACTTGTGCCCGACTGGGTGAAGATGGCTCAAGGTAGGGTGATCTTCAATGGGGTAGTGTTAGGTTTTTTAAGGGGGGATTGGGTGGGTTTTAGAGTAAGGTTGGGTGTGGGTGGTGGGTTGTAATGTTGGGGGGTGTATTTCTTTTTTTACAGGTAAAAGAGCTGATTACTTTGGGGCAATGCCCCGCAAAAAGCCCTTTTAAGGGCTATTTGTAATTTAGTATAGGGTAGGGCATTTTATTATTTTGGGGGGCTTTTTTATTTTATTAGGGGGCTTAGATTAGGTGTAATTAGTTTAAATTTCTTGTAATTTTTTTTATTTTCTGTAATTTAGTTATTTTTTGTACTATAGTTTATTTTATTTAATTGTATTTAATTTTAGCTAATAAAAGTTGAACAATAATTTCAAAATTCAACTTTTATTTTTCCAGTTTTCTTCTAATTTGCATTGTTCTCTTTGTATGGTTGTGTTCTGCTAACTCCCTGTAGTGTATTGCTTCTTCTTCAACATATGATACCAAGAAAATTAAGGAAATTTGATCATAGATTTAAATTGGACATTTTTTAAAATTATATTCTCTATTTAAATCATGAAAGAAAAATGTTGGGTTTATGTCCCTTTAAGCATATAAAAAAGCAATATTACTAATACCTGAGAGTTGAACTACATAGAATGAGGCAATATATTTGATGCACAACAAGGGGTAAAGTAAAAGGAAATTAAAAAGAATAACAAAAATCCCATATATAATAATATTTGCACTATTACATAAAAAAAAAGAAAAAAAGGAAATCTGTTTCAGATTCTTTGCAAAGACATCCTTCTTTCATCTACTCTTTGTTAGGACATCAAGGACTAAATTACGAGTGGAACGCAATTTATTGATCCTGCTCGTGCATTAACTCAGCTATACAAAAGCTTTTTGTGCACATTAGGATGTGCTCGCGTTACAAGTTGAAAGTAAAATGTTTATGCCTTAACCTGACACTCAATAAAATTATCTTCTCCCATAGCAGTCAATAGAGAGCGTAAAATGAAAACAAAAACTCACATCCATACTCGCACACTAATTTGACCGCGTATATTCAAAAGCGATAAACCAGACATGAAATATTAATATTTCATATTCCAATGTTCTTCACATAGCAGAATATGTTCTATTTTTTCTTAAATACATATTTCTGTATATATATATATATTTGTTTATACCTATACCTGTATATCTATTCTTATAGATATATAGGTATAGATATGTATTTTACATGAACAGTATTGTATTTATATATATATATATATATATATATATATATATATATATATATATATTTAACCTAATTAACAATCACAATGTACTCGCTGCTCGTTAAGGGTTTGTCAGCTTATATTAGTGCAGGTCTCGCCACCAACAGCAAGACCACGCTATTATGACCTCCCTCATGAAATAGTGTGGTCTTCCCACTCTCAGAGAGACCGTGCTATGAAAAATCAAGCCCCATTAATAACATACAGGGTACTTCACTGTCATTAATGGGTTAATAATAAAAAGTACATGATTTTCTATGTACATAGGAATGTATAATATGCATTTTGTGCATAGTGTTTCAGGATTTAGATTTAAACATGGTTGGGTTCGCGCACATGAAAAACGCGGTTGGGTTAGTGCACATAAAAACTTAGGGCTAGATTACAAGTGGAGCACAAATTTATCACGCACCCGCAAATGGGCAAATTTCCCCTTTTGCGGGGGCACAATAAATTACCAGCCATTAAAGTGGCTGGTTATTTCTAACGTGAGCTTGTAGTAGCAATTCAACACACAGAAAACCTTACATTTGGTGCCAAAGGATAGCAATTAGTGCTCCAAAAATTAAATTAACCAGAGGCCCCAACTGCCCTCCCCAAAAAAATTATTAGTGCTTTTTTAAAAATAAAAAATTGAAGCATCCTTTTGGGGGGGGGGGCTAAAGTTGTTGAATGTTCAAAAAAAAACGGCAGTGACTTTGTGGTCTATGGGAACTGTGTGTTCCCTGTAAATATATATGTATATGCTTATATACATATATATATATTTATGTGTTAATATGTGTATATACACATATTAACACATAAATATCAACAAGTAAGAAAATGTCAGCGTAAAATGGTACCTAAACAACCTGCTGGTGGACAATGTCATAATATATATATATATATATATGCTGGTAATAAAACTACACACAATGTGAACCCATACAGTGTGAATCACAATAAAATGAACATCAGTCAAAAAAATATATAATAAAATAAATCAATCAAGATGTGATAAAATGAAAAAAGTCACCACATGTAGGTACAGTCAAGTGCAAGTCTGTCAGCTTGCTAGTGAATATGTGTTAATCAGGTGCTGCAGCTTCTGGAAGCGTTTTCTCTTCCCAAAGATAAAAGCGATCTGCTAATACAATTTCACTTACTAAAAAGACAAGATAAAAAGTGCAGCGCTCATCTAATCACAAATGATAGGAAATGTCCCCAATGTGTTTTGTTATTCCAAATGTCCCTCTGGAAAGTGAAACGTTTCTGGATGTATCAGAAGAACATAAGAATCATCACAACTGGGGAAACCTAATACTTGGAGGATGGACTGCTTTCTGCCCAAC
The DNA here is from genome assembly GCF_027579735.1 of Bombina bombina. NCBI lineage: Eukaryota > Metazoa > Chordata > Amphibia > Anura > Bombinatoridae > Bombina > Bombina bombina. The sequence continues at coordinate 204,730,655 of NC_069506.1, forward strand.
GCGTTTCATCTGCACAAAACCTTGCAGACTTCCTCAGGGGTCTTTGGAAAAAACAATATGATGTTGCTGTGTCCCTCCGCTATTACAAATATGAAACCAGAAGTGACATCATTAGGAAGAGCGTACGTCTGCCATCTTTGCTACTGGCAACTTCCAGTTTGATATAACAATGTATAGTACTATACTTATAGTGGAGGGATACAGCAGCATCAGATTGTTTTTTCTAAAGACCCCTGAGGAAGTCTTCAAGGTTTTGTGCAGATTAAACGCATTGGGCAGAAAGCAGTCCTTCCTCCCAGTGTTAGGATTCCCCAGCTGTAACAATTCTAATGTTCTTTCAACGTTTGGAATAACTCAGCAAAAACACATTGAGGACATTTCCTATCATATAGATTTATATGAGCGCTGCACATTTTATCTGGTCTTTTTAGTAAGTGCAATTGTATTAGCAGATTTTTTCTTTTGTAATAAATTATTATGTGAATCAGAGGTGCGCTGTTTCCTTTGTATATAATACATAAATATATATGTACAGTATATATTCATATACATATATATTTATATCTGCTGCATGACTTACCCTCTTTGCTGCGCTAGTTCTCATACACTGTTTGACAGCATCAGAATGAGGCTCCCATTGGAGCCTATGGAAGAGCGCACTTCAAATACCAGCGCACAATTGCGTGCACTGTTATTACAAGTGTACTGCAAATGTTGCACTCGCGTAAGTGCAATTTTGCGCTCCATTCGTAATCTGACCCTTCGTATATAAGGCGTGTTATTGAAATATTTCATATAAAATGTAAAACAAAAATTATGTAAATGATTAAAAATGATGAAACGTAAAATATATTCAAATATACTATGGATTATTTAGAATATTTTACAGTATGTTTAATAATTTTTAATACTTAATATTATTTTAAAAAATATATTTTATATGTAAATATTTCAATATGGTTCCTTAAGAATACTACATTTTCATGAGCTCTAAATCAGATCACATTTTAATCTAAATTGTGAAACACAATGCGCTAAACACATATTTTACATTCATATGTTAAATAGTAAAAATTTACTATTTATTATTAAATATGAATTTCTATATATATCTGACACTGTTCATGTAAAATACATATCTATACATATATACCTATAGAAATAGATATACCGGTATAGGTATACACACACACACACACATATATATATATATATATATATATATATATATATATATATATATATATATATATAAATAAATATGTATTTATTATAAAAAGGACATTTTCCTGTAAATGTAAAATGTTGGATAATTACATCTGTGCACACATCTATACATATATATATATATACACACACATATACATATTTAAAAATGTATATATATATGTATGTATCTCTATGCTAAAGCTCTTTGGATGTCTTTTTTTTCAATACCTGAGACCTTATAACTTTTTAATGCAGTATTTTTATTGAATATTTTTATTAGATAGTGTTATTATGAGTGTAACTGTATAGTTATATGTATTTTTGATGTGTTTTTTGCCATTTGTTTGTCGTGCGTATAAGTTAACCAGAGCTCTGAAGTTGAGCTAACTTGACGCGCATTAAATTTAATTGCGCTCAAGCAAACACATTTACTTTCAACTCATACTACACATGCTACTTGCGACCTGCGCAAAGAGCCACATAATACCCCTTATCACTTGGGCAGAACAATTACTGTAGCCCTAAATGAGTAGGTCATACTGCATTGTGCAAATGGCGTTGGCGCTGTGCATGGTCTGTAAGCGCTAGTAAATTTACAAGGTATCACCAGCACTTAATTGAAGTTACAGACAGGTGAGTGCACAGCACATAATTAATTCTCATCTGGACTTGATGTGTGCAGTGGAGATTGGAAAGGGGACATGGAATTTAAAATAGATTTCTGTATTTTTTTTTGTTCATAAAACACAAAATCATACTGCATGTATTCATGGAATAGTGGACTTCATTTATTTACAGTATTTTAATCTACTATTATGCCCCTTTAAACTATGAAATACCATCCAACTTGTAGCATCATTTTAGAACTCGCAAATAAAATACATTCTCCTGGAACAGTCATTATCCCACCATTTTCCATCATCAGATGAGACTGAAACACAGTTTTCTACTGTTCCACCATTTGGCTGTGTAACCAAATGGTCTTTGTACCAGTTGAAGAAAGAAACACGGTGTCCATTTTCATATAGGTAGAGCCCATCAGAACGTAGATCATTAATTCCAATCCAGACTGGCCAATTGAAAGGGAAAAATGCGTCATGAATGTATTGTGCTACAGCAGCATACTCCTGCTGATCTATTGGCATAGCCAGATTACCACCACGGCTGTGGCAAAGGTGTTGTGCTGTGGCATAATTTTCAAAATGTTGGAAAATTAGATAGCACTTTCTAAAGAGCCGTTTTCCCTTTAAACATCCTAAAAAGTAAAATAAATAAATAAATAGGAGTTTCCTCTGGAGAAAACATAATTATCTGATAATTTGTTGAAAAAATCACAACATATTATATATAATGAAAACATTTTAAGGATCTTAGAAAACAAAACATTCTAGGGCAAGATGTAGATGCCATTGTTATTTGGCTGCAGAATAATATCATTTTTTAGAAGAGATAATTCTACAGTTGTGAGTGTACATTTTATCCTAATTAATTAAAACAAGAAATTAGCTTAAAAACAACATCCAAGCATGTTTGTGTCTTGGCAAACGTACCTTCAATCTGTCCAATCTGTTTTTGGTTCCTTAGATTCATTTCAGAGACTGTAGCTATGGAGTCTTCTGCATCACTGAGTTTAGTGCGCATCTTGGAAAGGGTTTGAGACATCTGGGTCATTTTGATGTCCATTCCATAAAACTGAACGTTGAGGCGATGGATTGCAGATTCTATAGCACTTAACCTAGACACTGGACAGAAAAAGAATCAATATTTTGTAACTTAAGTCTTAAATTGTAAAAGTAATATCTTTTAATACAAAAAGGTGAACTGTATTTAAAGGAACAGTCTAGTCATAATTAAACTTTCGTGATTCAGATAGGACATTCAATTTTAAAAAACTTTCCAATTTTTTTGTAATCATAAAATGTATTTTGTTCTCTTGGTATTCTTTGTTGAAAGCTAAACCTAGATAGGCTCTAAGCCTTTGAAGAAAACCTCTTATTTCATTTGGACAGTTTGGACAGTTTTTTTTACAGATATACATCGCTAGTTCATGTGTGTCATATAGATAACACAATCCTGTGGATTTACCTATGAGTCAGCACTGAAATGCTGAAATGCAAGTCTGTCAAAAGAAGTGAAATAAGAAGGCAGTGTGCAGAGGCTTAGATGCAAGGTAATCACAGAGCTAACAAGTATATTAATATAACCGTGTTGGTTATGAAAAACTGGTGAATGGGTAATAAAGAGATTATCTTTTTAAACAATAAAAAATCTGGAGCAGACTATCCCTATGGCGCCTATCTATCAAGCTCCAAATGGAGCTTGAGGGCCCGTGTTTCTGGCAAAAAAATGGCAAAAAACACCCCCTTTCTAACTTTGACTCACAAAATCTGTTACACATCTACAACCACCAAAAAACATGCTAAATAGTTTCTAAATTTTGTCCTGAGTTTAGAAATACCCAAATGTTTCCATGTTCTTTGCTTTTTTAGCAAGTTATAGGGCAATAAGTACAAGTAGCACTTTTCTATTTCTAAACCATTTTTGTTTTTCAAAATTAGTGATAGTTACATTGTAATACTGATATCTGTCAGGAATCCCTGAATATCCCTTGACATGTATATATATTTTTTTAGTAGACAACTCAAAGTATTGATCTAGGCCCATTTTGGTATATTTCATGCCACCATTTCACTGCCAAATGAGATCAAATAAAAAAAAATCGTTAACTTTTTCACAAGCTTTAGGTTTTTCACTGAAATTATTTACAAACAGCTTGTGCAATTATGGCACAAATGGTTGTAAATGCTTTTCTGGGATCCCCTTTGTTCAGAAATAGCAGACATTTATGGCTTTGGCATTACTTTTTGGTAATTAGAAGGCCGCTAAATGCCGCTGCGCACCACACCACACCACACTTGTATTATGCCCAGCAGTGAAGGGGTTAATTAGGTAGCTTGTAGGGAGCTTCTAGGGTTATTTTTAGCTTTAGTGTAGTATAGTAGACAACCCAAAGTATTGATCTAGGCTCATTTTGGTATATTTCATGCCACCATTTCCAAATGGTTACATTTTTCACAAACTTTCGGCTAGATTACGAGTTGTGCGTTAAGTTAAAAAAGCAGCGTTAAGAGGTCCTAACGCTGCTTTTTTACGTCCGCTGGTATTATGAGTCTTGAAGGTTTAGGGTCACCGCGCACTTCTTTGGCCTTACCGCAAAACCACTTACGTAAACTTTGTAAATTCTTTTTTCTATGGGACTTCCATAGCGCCGGTATTACGAGTCTGTCCTGGGAGGCCAAAAAGTGAGCAGTACACCCTATCCTGTCAAGATCCCTAATGCATTTAAAAGTCAGTAGTTATGAGTTTTATGGTACAACGCCGTAACATAAAACCCATAACTTAAGTGCTAAAAACTACACTAACACCCATAAAAATGATTGTAAATGCTTCTCTTGGATCCCCTTTGTTCAAAAATAACAGACATATGGCTTTGGCATTGCTTTTTGGTAATTAAAAGTCCGCTAAATGCTGCTGTGCACCACACTTGCATTATGCCCAGCAGTGAAGGGGTTAATTAGGTATCTTGTAGGGTTAATTTTAGCTTTAGTGTAGAGATCAGTCTCCTACCTGACACATCCCACCCCCTGATCCTTCCCTGACCCCTCTAAAACAGCTCTCTTCCCTCCCCTACCTCACAATTGTCACCGCCATCTGAAATACTGGCAGAAAGTATGCCAGTACTAAAATAAAAGGCTTTTTTTAAATATATATATATATATATATATATATATATATATATATATATATATATATATATATATATACAGTGTTTGATCCCCCCTTATCCCCTAACCTCCCTGATCCCCCCAAACAGCTATAACCCTCCCCCCTCTAACTATTGGCCACCATCTTGGGAACTGGCAGTTTGTTCAAAATGTTGCCTTTTTTTTTTATAAATACTTAATTTTTCTGTAGTGTAGATGCCCACCCTCAATACCCTACCCCCTTCCCCTCCCAGATCCCTTTCATAACAGTTATTTCTCCCTCTCTCTCTCCCTCCGGCCCCATTACTTACATTACACCTAAAAAATGTAGCGCGCTCCCCGCCCCCTCGCAAGCGCACGCCCCCAGCGCCCATGTGCATGCTCCCAACATCTGCCGCACAGGAACAGGAACTGCTTCAGTGATGGGCCGCTCACTTGCCTCTCTTGTATTCCTAATGATCAGCACCATCGCTGGCTGATGCAGAGAGGGTCACTCTGCCTCAGTGGGCTTACAAAGGATATTGCACGATGCCTCAATATTGAGGCATCGCTGCAATACCCTGAAAGCGTCTGGAAGTGATCAGGATCGCTTCCACCACTTGAAACCCCAAAGGACGTGCCAGGAACGTCCTTGGTCATTAACTGACACTTTTTGTAGGACGTGCCAGGAACGTCCTTGGTCATTAACTGACACTTTTTGTAGGACGTGCCAGGCACGTCCTTGGTCATTAACTGACTATTTTTGTAGGACAAGCCTGGCATGTCCTTGGTCATTAACGGGTTAAAGGGGCAGTATACAACAATTTTCATTTAACTGCATGTAATAGACACTACTATAAAGAATAATATGCACAGATACTGATATAAAAACCCAGTGTAAAACCTTTTAAAACTTACTTAGAAGCTCCCAATTTAACATTGTTAATGAGATAAGCCTGGGACACCCACTGAAAGGGGCTGATTGCAGAAACTCCCCTCCCCTGCATATGAAAAGATCCATTATACAAACAGAAGCAGTCTAAAGTCTGTATACATTAGCATACATCTAAAACTGTGGGGCTTGGTTAGGAGTCTGAAAATCACCACAATGTTATTTAAAAATAAGCAGAACTATTTTTTTTATTTTTTTTTTTACAAAAACACACCCAGGTGGGCTTTATAAATGAATAATCTACAAAACATTTATACAAAGAAACATCTAGTGTATAATGTCCCTTTAAGTATGAATTTAATTTGTCAGCCACTTCTCCTAGCTATTAGTGGTAAAGTAACAACCTTTGATTCCCCCCCTTTTACGGCATCATTCCCCTCATGCTCAAATTTTGTTTAATTTGAAGTATGTATTGTATAAGGTTAAATGTATTCCCTTTTGCTAATGGTATGGGGGCCTTCCTGCAAGTATCTTGTAGGCTTGATTTTCAGTGTCTGGGGAGGACTGTGAAGAGGAAACACAATGTGACATGAGCCACTGAGGCCCATTTATCAAGCTCCGAACGGAGCTTGAGGGTCCGTGTTTCTGGCTAGCCTACAGGCTCTCCAGAAACAGCAGTTATGAAGCAGCGGTCTAAAGATCACTGCTCCATAACCCTGTCCGTCTGCTCTGAGCAGGCGGAAATAGATTGCCACAATTCAACCCAATTGAGTATGATCGGGTTGATTGACGCCTCCCTGCTGGCGGCCGCGAATCTGTAGGGGGCAGCGTTGCATGAGCAGCTCACAAGAGCTGCTGGTGCAATGCTGAATACGGAGAGCGTATTGCTCTCTGCATTCAGCGAGGTCTGTCGGACCTGATCCGCGCTGTCGGATCAGGTCCTATACACCTTTGATAAATCGGCCTCAGAGTGCCAAGGCATGTTTGGAATAAGTTGTTATAATGAGATATGGACTTCTGAGGCAAAAAAAGTGAATCAATATATTTGTAATAGTATTATTTCTAATGCTCTCTTTAAATTTAATATTTTAATTATGCAATATTCGAGCTAGAAAATTTTGAATCAACATATTTGTATCTATTATGTATCAATTTACTAAATTCCCTACTACATTTTTTAAATCGAATGTTACACTCAAAATTTCGAATGTGGATATTCGATTTAATTATGAACATTCGAAAACAAAAGCAACATTCGAAAACTGGAAATAACATTTGATTCCCGAATTTTAATGTATTTTCGTTCTTATAAACATTTGATTGTTGAAAACGAATGTCCACAGGATTTAACAGATTAGCACGACTGAAACCCTTGCATAAAGGGTAGTGTGTTAAAGTTGCACTAAACACAACATACATTTTAAATTACTGTTACACTCATATAAACACTGTCTGATTAAAATTATTCATATAAATAATTAAAAAAGTTATAAGAGAGAGAGAGAGAGAGAGATTTATGCACACATGTACAAATGTGTGTACATATGTATTTATGTGTTTTATTGTATATATATATATATGTATGTATATATATATATGATATGGGATGGCAAGAAAGGGAGCCTCAGGATTATAATCCTGAACTAAAGACACTCAGGCCCATTTATCAAAGGGCTTGCGGACCTGATCCGACACTGCGGATCAGGTCCGCAAGAACTCGCTAAATGCGGAGAGCAATACGCTCTCCGCATTTAACATTGCACCAGCAGCTCACAAGAGCTGCTGGTGCAACGCCGCCCCCTGCTGACTCGCGGCCAATCAGGGCCAGCAGGGAGGTGTCTCGCGGCCAGCAGGGAGGTGTCAATCAACCCGATCGTATTCGATCGGGTTGATTTCCGGCGATTCCTCTCCGCCTGCTCAGAGCAGGCGGACAGGGTTATGGAGCAGCGGTCTTTAGACCGCTGCTTCATAAGTTGTGTTTCTGGCGAGTCTGAAGACTCGCCAGAAACACGGCCCTTCAAGCTCCATACGGAGCTTGATAAATGTGCCTGAGGGAATTCAGCACTGTGCAGACCCTTAAAAAATGTGATATGGGATGGCAAGAAAGGGAGCCTCAGGATTATAATCCTGAACTAAAGACAGGGAATTCAGCACTCTTTTAAATAAAAGGAAATAAGCTTGAATCATTCAGTTTAGTCCAAGTTGCAATTTTTATTTGTGGGATAGTATCCTCCCACACCAAGAAAGCACATAAAAGCTGGAAAAACAATAGTTGAAAATCTTCAATAGATAATTATATCCATGTTCGATTACAAGAAACCTTGCGAACAAGAAAAATAGAAACAATAAATTAACCTGACCGGTCAGGGGTACATGCAGTTGTCACTTGAGACACAGTCAAAATAATAGTAGTGTTACTCACAAAAGACCGTATTCTTGGTCAAGGCCTAATGAACCCCGCTACCTGCGCAGCCTTGAAAACACAGAAATGAGGCTAAATCTTTAGCAGGTAAATATCAGAGTTGTAGAAGGCCTGAGCAGATTACCAGTATTTCATAAAATGCAGGGTTAAATACATATCGGATACAGGCTCTGATGTATGTACAGTGTATCTGACGTATACCTAAGAGGACCACCCCAGTCAAACTACACCCAGCTGCACACAGCACCCCTGTTAGGGGGCGTAATGCTGGGCAGGTTTTCAAAAAGGATCTAAGTAGACTGTTAGCGCATCCCCGAGATATGTACAACTTAGGACACGAGTGTAAATTAGTGCACAACAGAATATTACTTGATAAGGTAATAGATACGACAGTGTCTCATGCCCATCTATAGATTACTAGGCAAAGTAGTGTGGATCATGCAGAGTGTATGCTGTAGCAAAAGCTGGTATTCTAGCAAGTTCATCATGCAAGCATAATTATCAGCAAAGCCAATAGCATCGCGTATTCAGTGCAGCCACAGTTAGTATCCCAGTATCAAGAGTAGTAAGCATGTGTTAGTAGGCAAGCACACAAGTAATACAGGTATCATTACTTATTCAAGTAGTATCAAAAGTTAGACCAAGTATATCGGTCTGTTGTTTTGAATATGGTTGCTCAGCTGCTTTTATCATATAACAACCCTTGGCGGGGGAACAGCAATCAGAAAGTACTGCCCAGTATGATAGCTGGCAGCGCCAGTTTTGCCGTTATAGAGGCAGCGTTTATACGACCTGTTCGTGCACTATTCGTAGATGGTATCGTTGATGGTATCCTTCCTAAGCTTGGCTTCTTACAGCAACAGGTATAACAGCTCAAGCAGATTCTGTATGCAGGAGCGGAACGGATCCTTCATTCATGAATCCAATCGACAGTGGCAAACACATGCATCACATGACCGACCGGCTTAACCAATGCCGACGCGCGTTTCACCCGCTCGTCTTCACTTCAGACCGGGCTTCGTCAGGGCGGAATTCAGATTACATCATTACGTCCTAATTTATAGGAATCATTGCAGTGCCTCTGCTGGTGGGTGAGATTATAGCATGTCATAACCAAGCAACCGTTTAAACAAAGAGATTTTTAGATTGCCTGTACCAGTAGATACATTTTTAATGCCAAGAAGAGTATATTAAAAAAATTAGGAAATTTGTAATTTTACAAATAGGAAACTTTATCCAATAATATTAATAATGTGTCTAACAAAATTGTATATATATATATATATATATATATATATATACATATGTATTATTTTAAGAAAATTATATACAGACATATGTATAGATAATTCATAAGGTTTCTATTAAAAAAGAGGAGATTTTTGATAAATATAGTCTTTATTTGTTCATGCAAACAAAAATACCATGGATTTTGTTCAAGGAAGCAAGCCATATCCAGCTTGTCATACAGACCATAGGGAAGCTGGGTCTCAAGAATTGAGATCCACCTGCATTCCTTGCAGAGAAGGACCTTATCATTGCCCCCCCCCCTCTGCCATTCATGGTGCCCCTGTCAATGCCTACAAACCTTAGAGAATCAGGATCACAGGCATGAGTCTGTTAAAAATGTTTTGCCACATTGCTTTTAGGGTTTTTGTTCTTTATGTCATCGCGATGTTCAGTGATGCGGTCTTTTATGGCCCTTCTAGTTTTCCCCACATAGAAAAGGGGGCAACTGCAGGCTAGTAAATAAATAACACCTTCCGTGTTACAATTTACAAAATATTTGAGTTTGTAGATTTTTCCTTTGTTAGTACTAAACTCTTTGGTTTTTAGCATGTATCTACATGCTACACATTTCCCACAAGGAAAGTTGCCTGCTGATCTATGTTTAGTCAGCCAGTCCGTTTGTTTGGGTTGGGACACATATTGACTCCTTACGAGTTTGTCTTTGAGATTGGGTGCCCTCCTAGCAGTTATGTTCGGAAACTCACCCACTTCCTGAGAAACACTTGCATCACTAGTAAGCACTTGCCGATTTTTTGCAAGAATGTTCCTCAGGGTATGCCAGTGGCAGTTGTAATCAGTAATAAGTCTTATTTTAGGGTCTTTCTTCTTTTCTTGGGGCTAAAGGAGTTTATCTCTATCTTCATGTAATGCATGATAGAATGCCCATTTTACAACTCTTTTTGAATAGCCTCTATCTATGAATCGTTTTTCCATATCAAGAGCATGTTTTATATATTTTTACTTAGTTGAGCAATTTCTGCGCAACCTAAGGAATTGCCCCTTGGGAATTCCCTGTTTCAAATGATTAGGGTGATGGCTTGATGCCTGCAAGAGACTATTGTGAGTAACACTACTATTATTTTGACTGTATCTCAAGTGACAACTGCATGTACCCCTGACCGGTCAGGTTAATTTATTGTTTCTATTTTTCTTGTTCGCAAGGTTTCTTGCAATCGAACATGGATATAATTATCTATTGAAGATTTTCAACTATTGTTTTTCCAGCTTGTATGTGCTTTCTTGGTGTGGGAGGATACTATCCCACAAATAAAAATTGCAACTTGGACTAAACTGAATGATTCAAGCTTATTTCCTTTTATTTAAAAGAGTGCTAAATTCCCTGTCTTTAGTTCAGGATTATAATCCTGAGGCTCCCTTTCTTTCCATCCCATATCACATTTTTTAAGGGTCTGCACCACTACGTCTTTAACATTAACTGAGGCTATTGCGCCTGTATGATAAACTTCAAAAATAAATTTTTAAATTGACAATAAGCTCCTGCTTGCAATTGCGTCCCCACCGTAATGTTCTTGATTATTATTAGGTCAAACCTTATGCACTTGGGCCTAGGCCCATTCATAGGTCTCCATGTTGGGTGACCCCGTGGCATTTATTTATAAAGAAGCAAGTTTTGGCTGTGGGATTAGTGTGTCTGCCTTACTCTGTGGAGGCTCATCACAAGCTGGAAATTGTTTATTTATCATGGCATTTACACTTTCTGATGCAAATTGGGAGGCTGAGCTTACAGCCTCCTTGTCTATGTCTAATCTTGAAGAGAGTCAGGATACAAGCAATGCACCAGTTAATATATATGGTGCATTTAAGAATTATAAAAAATTACTTGTAAAACAAGTAAAGTTGAGGGCGGAAACTTCTAGCTTGGAAAACTACATTAAAATGAAAATCATACCAAGGGGTTTACGCCTGAGATTGGATCCAGGCACTAATCTAAGACAGGATGAAGGGGGAGATGAATTCTTGGAAGACTGGAATATCAGCCTTTCAGAATGCTCCATAACCTTGATGAACAAAATGGTCAATCGCAATAAGGAAAGATTAGAAAAAAACATTACCCAAGCTGAAGACTCCCTTAAAGTAGTAAACACATTCAAATCTAATCCCAACTTTACTAAATTAAATGAAGAAATTAAAGAACAATTAGCAAGGTTACAAAATTAAATAAAACTTAGAAAGGGAATGAAGTTCTCTAGAGACAATGAGGACTATAAGAACAACAAAGTCTATACCTATCAATCCATAAGAGGAACATATGACTCCGGCATGGATGGTTCTGATGCCGAAGTAGAACAAAATAAGACAAATCTTTTTTAGAGGAAGGAGGAGAGGTGGTAGGAAGAGGAGGAGGGGGAGTAAATACAAACTCTGGAGAGAGACGGTACCCCTCCAGACAACGCCACCAACAGAGCCACGACCAGACCCAAGGTGGCTACAGTCAGAACAGACCCGACGGTTTCGGGGGCGCAGGGGCTTTTCAAACAAGGAAATGATGATCTGCAGGTAATCAACTTGTCTTCCTTTAAATTAAATACCACACACATAGCGGTCCTCAAAAGAGGGCTCTCATTTTGTCCTATGAATAACTTGGACAAATTTAATTTTTTGAAGGAGCTACACTTATTTGCAAGATGGATTGTGCTGTCTCAAATAATGAAAAACAAGAGTAGACATCTAATTGATGACGTCTCATTAACACAAGGAGACAGGCAAGCCTGTGCAGATCTCCAAAACCTCCTGGCTGACTCAGAAGGAAGCAACTATACCCCCTCACAAATAGAAAATCCAGGAACATGTGAAACTGTTCCTTCTAACTTTAAAGCGAAATCTAAATATATGCCACAACTGTCGATGGTACCTGCCGTTAATATCTTCGTGAGGCAGGTAGAAAGAGAAATAGCCAATCTTTCTCTTTTTGGCCTGGTGGATGACAACCTGAGTGGGTTAGAAAGAAAAGCACTTAATGATCTGATAAACACCTAGGGCGTGGTCATTAAGGCAGCAGATAAAGGAGGTAACCTTGTCCTATGGGATGAGAAAATGTACGTCCTTGAGGTCAAAAGACAGCTACTTGATAGAAGCCAATACCAATGCCTCTCCTTTAATCCAACCTCCTCTCTCCAAATATCTCTATTTAACCTTCTAAAAGAAGCAAAAGAGAATAAAATAATTACTACCTCTGAATTTAAATACCTCTATCCAGAACATCCTGTCATGCCAGTGTTCTATTGTATCCCTAAGATACATAAAAATCTGGTCAATCCACCTGGCCGGCCAATAATTGCTGGCATTGGCAGTCTTACTGAGAATCTTGGGAACTACATAGATCACTTTTTGAGACCATTTCTCGAGACCATGCCCTCTTTCATCCTTGATACGTCGGACTTCCTTAGGAAAACGGACAGCTCAGGAAGCATTTTTGGTATGCCTAGATGTTGAAGGACTTTATTCATGTCCAAAAACACACTGATTTTGTGGTGAACCTACTTACATTCATTCTCACAAACAATGTTCGATAACAAGATCTACAAGCAACTGTGAGGCACGGCTATGGGCGCAACATGCGCCCCAACTTATGCGTGCCTACATCTTGGCAGTTGGGAGATGGATGAAGTGTTCCAGAATCCCTTCTTTGAGAAATACGTCCAAATATGGTTGAGGTATGTGGACAATGTCTTCCTGGTGTGGGATTAATTAATTTGTTGGCACTCTAAATTAAAACAAAAGGAACATTTCTCTAACCCTGCAATACAGTGAAGAAGAGATCTCCTTCCTAGATGTCAAAGTAAGGATTGAAAGAGGGACTATAGTGACTGAAAACTATTGCAAGGATACAGCAACAAATAGTCTCTTGCAGGCATCAAGCCATCACCCTAATCATTTGAAACAGGGAATTCCCAAGGGGCAATTCCTTAGGTTGCGCAGAAATTGCTCAACTAAGGAAAAATATATAAAACATGCTCTTGATATGGAAATACGATTCATAGATAGAGGCTATTCAAAAAGAGTTGTAAAAAGGGCATTCTATCATGCATTACATGAAGATAAAGTTAAACTCCTTTCGCCCCAAGAAAAGAAGAAAGACCCTAAAATAAGACTTATTACTGATTACAACTGCCACTGGCATACCCTGAGGAACATTCTTGCAAAAAATTCGCAAGTGCTTACTAGTGATGCAAGTGTTTCTCAGGAAGTGGGTGAGTTTCCGAACATAACTGCTAGGAGGGCACCCAATCTCAAAGACAAACTCGTAAGGAGTCAATATGTGTCCCAACCCAAACAAACGGACTGGCTGACTAAACATAGATCAGCAGGCAACTTTCCTTGTGGGAAATGTGTAGCATGTAGATACATGCTAAAAACCAAAGAGTTTAGTACTAACACAGGAAAAATCTACAAACTCAAATATTTTGTAAATTGTAACACGGAAGGTGTTATTTATTTACTAGCCTACAGTTGCCCCCTTTTCTATGTGGGGAAAACTTGAAGGGCCATAAAAGACTGCATCACTGAACATCGCGATGACATAAAGAACAAAAACCCTAAAAGCAATGTGGCAAAACATTTTTAACAGACTCATGCCTGTGATCCTGATTCTCTAAGGTTTGTAGGCATTGACAGGGGCATCATGAATGGCAGAGGGGGGGACAATGATAAGGTCCTTCTCTGCAAGGAATGCAGGTGGATCTCAATTCTTGAGACCCAGCTTCCCTATGGTCTGAATGACAAGCTGGATATGGCTTGCTTCCTTGAACAAAATCCATGGTATTTTTGTTTGCATGAACAAATAAAGACTATATTTATCAAAAATCTCCTCTTTTTTAATAGAAACCTTATGAATTATCTATACATATGTCTGTATATAATTTTCTTAAAATAATACATATGTATATATATATATATATATATATATACAATTTTGTTAGACACTTCTTATTATTATTGGATAAAGTTTCCTATTTGTAAAATTACAAATTTCCTAGTTTTTTAAATATACTCTTCTTGGCGTTAAAAATGTATCTACTGGTACAGTTTTTTTATTTTGTATCCAAGTATGTTCCAGGCAATCTAAAAATGTCTTTGTTTAAACGGTTGCTTGGTTATGACATGCTATAATCTCACCCACCAGCAGAGGCGCTGCAATGAATGCTATAAATTAGGACGTAATGATGTAATCTGAATTCCGCCCTGACGAAGCCTGGTCTGAAATGAAGACGAGCGGGTGAAACGCGCTTCGGCATTGGTTAAGCCGGCCGGTCATGTGATGCATGTGT